>NW_005871075.1:7793585-7883893 GCF_000147115.1 Myotis lucifugus | reverse complement strand
AGTCCTCTGCAATAATGACAGTTTTACTTCTTCCTTTCCAATTTGGATGTGCTTTTACTTCTTTTCCTTGTCTGATTGCTGTGGCTAAGACTTCCAATACTATGTTGAATAAAAGTGGTGAAAGTGTACATCCTTGTCTTGTTCCTGATCTTAAAGAAAAGATTTTTGCTTTTCCCTGTTGAGTATAATGTTAGTTGTGGATTTGTCATAAATGGCCTTTATTATGTGGGAATATGTTCCCTCTATCTCCATTTTGCTGGGAGTTTTTAATCATAAATGGATGTTGTATTTTTGCCAATCAGTTTTTCTGCATCTATTAATATGGTCATATGATTTTTGTCCTTCATTTTGTTTATGTGGTGTATCATGTTAATTGATTTTCAGATATTGAACCAACCTTGCATCTTGGGGATAAATGCCACTTGATCATGGTGTATAATCTTTTTAATGTATTGTTGGACCTGGTTTGCTAATATTTTGTTGAGGATTTCTGCATCTATATTTACCAGGGATATTGGTCTATAATTTTCTTTCATTGTAGTGTCTTTGTCTGGTTTTGGTATCATAGTAATGCCGGCCTTGTAAAATGAGTTTAGGTCCCTCCCCTAGTCTACAATTTTCTGTAACAGTTTAAGCAGGATAAGTATTAATTCTTCTTTGAATGTTTGGTAAAATTCACCTGTGAAGTCATCTGGTCCAGGGCTTTTGTTTGTTGGGAAGTTTTTGATTACTGACTAAATTTCATGAGCAGTTATTGATCTTTTCAGATTTTTTGTTTCTTCCTGAATGAGCCTTGGAAAATTGTATATTTCTAGGAATTTATCTATTTCTTACAGATTGTCCAGTTTGTTGGCATATATTGTTTGTAGTATTTCCTTATAATGCTTTGTATTTCTGTCAATGTCAGTTGTCAGTTCTCCTCTTTCATTTTTGATTTTATTTATTTGGGCCATATCTATTTTTTTCTTGATGAGTCTAGTTAAGGATTTATCAATTTTGTTTATTTTTCAAAAAACCAGTTCTTGGTTTCATTGATCTTTTCTATTTTTTAAAGACTCTATTTTATTTATTTCCACTTTGATCTTTATTTTTCTTCCCTTCTACTCACTTGGGTTTTGTTCTTTTTCTAGGTCCTAGTGTAAGGTTAGATTGTTGATTCTCAAATCCCCCACTATTACTGTATTACTGCTGATCTCTCCCTTTATGTCCATAAATATTTGCTTGTTTCTTGAGGTAGGCCTGTATTGCTATACATTTCCCTATTAGAACTTCCTTGGCTGTGTCCCATAGATTTTGGGTCAATGTGTTTTCATTTTCATTTGTCCCAAGGTATCTTTGATTTGTTCTTTGATCTGGTTGTTAACCCATTCATTGTTCAGTAGCATATTATTTAGCCTCCATGAGTTTGTGTGTTTTTTAGTTTTCTTCTTATCATTGATTTTTAGTTTCATACCATTGTGATCAGAGAAGATACTTAATATGATTAAAATCTTCTTAAATTCATTAAAATGTGTTTTGTGGCCTAGCCTGGTCTATCCTGGAAAATGTTCCATGTGCACTTGAGAAAAATGTATATTCTGCTGCTTTGGTGTGAAATGTCCTAAAAATATCAACTAAATCCATCTGGTCTAACGTGTCATTTAAGGCCACTGTTTCCTTGTTGATTTCCCATCTGGCTGGCTGATCTACCCATTGATGTCAATGGAGCATTAAAATCCCCCACTATTACTGCTATTACTATATTACTATTGATCTCTCCCTTTATGTCCATAAATATTTGTTTTATATACAGGGTATCCCTCCCAAAAAATGTATACCCACTTTAAAAGCTGATTCAATTACATTTTCAAAATGAAATATATTTTAATAAACACTGCCTTTATAATTAATTATTCAAAGTGTGATCATGGTATCTCCCCTGCCAGGTAAGAAGTATTATTCAAAGTGTGTATACATTTTCTGGGGACACCCTGGTTTTAGGTGCTCCTACATTGGGTGTGTAAATGCTTATAAGAGTTATATCCTCTTGTTGGATTAATCCATTTATCATGACGAAATGCCCTTCTTTGCTTCTTGTTACAGTCTTTGTTTTAAAGTCTATTTTTTCTGATATAATACTGCTACCCCAGTGTGAGGTGAGGAAGGCCACTTGTGTGGAAAAGCATCTAGAATAGGTTCCAACTAGGCATTTGAGTTGGGTGGGGTGGGGTCTCAGGGAATCACCACAGCAGGGCCAATGATGTTAGCCAAGTTAACGGAGAGCTCAGATTTGGCATCCACCTGCCACTACAGGCTGGGGATGGAGTGGTGGGATGATGGTGGTAACTCAATGAAAGAACATTGGCATCTGTCGGCACTTTTGTCCTGGAGAGAGCTGTCCTGATCCCTACCCTCCAGCCCTCACCCTGAAGCTAATAAATTCAGTTCCTTCTCCTATGACCCTGGTGCTTTTGTAGCTGCTGCCCCAGCACTGGAGCCTAGAGTGAGTGAGTTTGTGAGTGAGTGAGTCTGTGCTCAGGTTTTAAGACCTGAATGTCTAGATCTGCAGCAACCTCAGTCTCAGCCACAATCTCTGGTGGTTTTCACAACCAGGTATTATGGAGGATCCTCCTCCTGGCACAGGAGCCCCAGGCAGAGGAGTCCAGTCTGGGGCGGAGACACCTCACTCCACAGGGGGTACCTCTGCAGCAGGATGTCCCTCCTAATTCTTAATCACCACACCGTTGGTGTGGGACCTGCCTGTTCCGTGTCTCTGCCCCTCCTACTAGTCTCAATGTGGCTTCTTCTGTATATCCTTAGTTATAGGAATTCTGTTTAGCTAGTCCTCAGGTGGTTTTCAACAATGGCTGTTGTATAATCTAGTTGTAATTTTGATGTGGTCATGGGAGGAAGTGAGCACAGTGTTCACCTACTCCACTATCTTGACCGGAAGTTGACATATTGTACTCTTCACCATAGTAAGTGAGCAACTTTATCAGTCACTAGCTAAACAAATCTCAGGCCCTCACTTTTGTGTTAATTCTACTAACAGTTTATCAGATTTGGGATTCAAGAGAATAACAAGGAAATTTTATTGAACACAGATAAACTGTCAAAAGAACACCATATTTGGCCCTAGCCAGTTTGGCTCAGTGGATAGAGCTTTGGCCTGTGGACTGAAGGGTACTGGTTAGATTCCGGTCAAGGGCACATGCCTGGGTTGCAGGCTCGATCCCCAGTGGGGGGCATGCAGGAGGCAGCCAATCAATGATTCTTTCTCATCTTTGATGTTTCTATCCTCTCTCCTCCCTTCCTATCTGAAATCAATAAAAGTATATTTTTTAAAAATTGAAGAAAAGAACACCATATTTGTCTAAATCTTTTAGGTGCTATGTGTAATTACTAGGTTAATCCTAGAGATCAAGTTCAAACACCCCCACGCCCCACACCAAGTTCATTTATAACGTGCTTCTTACTTCAAAATACCAAGATATCCTTTGAAATGCTAAACTTTTGTTAATATTTAGTATTTTATAAGGTTCAAAAATAAATATCATAGGTAAATACATTATTAAAAGTCAAGAAATAGAAGGATTGTGAATACATTATTCAGATCTTCTAATAGACTCCACTATAGTTATAGCAACCAAATGGCATTAAGGAACTGATGGAAATGGGCTCATTCAACCCACCATGTTACTTTGAATTTCATATTTCCTACTTTTTCATGGCCGCTGACTGTGTCAGTGTGGAATAATGCTAGCCAATATATGAAATAAAAAAGCACATTTAGAGGCAAATCAAAATCACAAATTTTTATAATTTTTGGCTAAAGGATCTTGGGCAAGTCATTTAACTTTCATAGGAATTGTACAAGAACTTCATGAGATATCAATGTGAAAGTTCTTTGTAAAGCGAATGTTGCGTATTCTATACTGAAAAGCACACGTATCAAGAAGGAAGTCTGTGAGTGTGGTGTTTGGTTTTCACAGTGAGAAAGACTCGCTGATCACCACAGAAGAAAGAACATCCTATGGCCGGTGGCATAATTAACCCATATAAAGAGGCCTTTAGTGGGATCTCTATTTTTTAAAGCGTTTGAGACACTTATAGGCATTTAATATATTTTCCTAGTTCCAATTAGTAAAAGCTAACACGTACAAAGCAGTGAGTAGGTGCCAGGCACTGTACCATACACTTAATGTAAATGAGCTTAATTTCATTCTCACAAGCAGCCTGTGAGGTCAGTGCTGTGGTCACGCCCATTTTACAGAGAAAAAAGCCAGGGGAACAGATTAGAGGAGGATCGACCATCAGGACCACAGCCAGAAGTCCATCCATCATTATGGCATTCATCCAAAATCATTATGTTATATATACTAGTGGCCCGGTGCACGAAATTTGTGCACAGGGGTGGGGGTGTGTGTCCTTCAGCCCAGCCTAAACCCTCTCCAATCTGGGACATCCCTCTCACAATCCGGGACAGCTGGCTTTTAACCGCTCACCTGCCTGCCTGCCTGATCACCCCTAACCACTCTGCCTGCAGCCTGCTTGCCCCCAACTGCCCCCCCGCCTCTCACCCCCACTGCCCACCCCATGCCCAGCCTGATTGCCCCCAACTGCCCCCCCTGCCAGCCTGCTCACCCTCAACTGCCCCCCCCATGCTGGTTGCTCGCCCCCAATTCCCCCCCCAGCCGGCCTGATTGCCCCCACCTGCCTCCCCTTCCTGGCCTGATCGCCCCTAACTGCCTCGGCCCCACCACCATGGCTTTGTCCAGAAGGATGTCTGGAAGGTCTCCCGGTAGAATTAGTATATTACCCTTTTATTAGTATAGATTCTGTTACTTTCTTCTATGTCCCATTAATCTGACCCCTATAGAGGTTGTTAGAGAATACTAAAGTACTTTTCAGTACTTTTGGAGTAAGAATGAAATGTTGGACATCGTTCACAAGCCTGGGATAAGCGAACACAGCCTCGTGCACTGTTCCCGGGGAGGGGCAGATTATGCCATATCTACAGCTCCATATGGAGTTGGAAAGTCGAGTCTACACAACTTCCCAGAGCACGAGAGAAGGGCGGCAGGTCCGCGGACAGAATATTTTTCCAGATTCTTCCCAACCACACAGTCTTCTCCTGAGCTTTGGCTTCAACCATCATGACGTGTGGTTTGGACATGAGTCTGGAATCAATAATGTTTCTAGCACCCTGTGCTTTTCCCGCTGGCTCCAAAACAGTCTGTCCTGTGTTGTGTTCCTCTAGGATTTGCTAGGAGATTCATCATTTAAGTCGATAAATCGGTTAGTAGCCAGAGGTGATCACTTTGTGCATTATTTATATGGAGGTCTCGAATATACTAGCCCCCGACAGGAGTGACAAACCTGGGAACTTAAAAGCACCCTGGCAGCTCCTGGGCAGCTGTTCCGAGGCAGCTTGGCTAGCCCAGCTCCGAGGATGGCTTCAAAGGGCGCCCGGGGGCTGGAAGGTCTAGTGACAGCAGGTTCCCTGAACTGCTCATTGGCCTAAGCTTCCAGAAGTGTGCTCAGCAGTAGGGGCCATAGCAACGTATTAATTTGGGGCACAATGGTCCCAAAACTTGAGTTAATTGAAAAGTTCCCATGCAGGAGGGAATTGACTCCAACTTTGAGTTTTCCTTAAAAACTTGAAATCCTTGCCTAGCTGGCATGGCTCAGTGGTTGAGCATCAGCCTATGAACCAGGAGGTCACGGTTCGATTCCTAGTCAGGACACATGCCCGGGTTGCAGGCTGGATCCCCAGTAGGAGGCATGCAGGAGGCATCCGAGTGATGTTTCTCATCATTGATGTTTTTATCTCTCTATCTACCTCTCCTTCCTTTCTGACATCAATAAAAACGTATTAAAAAACCAAAAGAAAAAAAACTGGAAACCCTGGGTAGGGCACTGATCCAGTTAACACGTTAAACGCCCCGCCTGTTTTGTCTTCCGGATAGAAAGTATAGTGGGCACTTCACGTGTTAATGAAGGCATCAACCAGAGCAGTGAATCTTATTTTGCAAAATTACCTGGAAGGCCTGTGATGAAAGAAATGTAGAAAGAAATAACCGTGTAGTACAGCTACCTTCTGCCCCAATCCCCTCCCCGCATCATTTCTATTGTTAATTTCTCAGCAGTTTTCTTTCAGCACACCAAAATTCCACATAACTCCAGACAGTAGTTTATGCACAAAGGAGACACACCTGCAACTTTTTAAATAACCAACTTTTTTTTTATTAGAGCAAATACAGTTGTGAAAACTGTACGTTATACATTTTGGTTTCAAGGATTATAAATAGAGGAACTCACAGGTAGGGAGTTCTTTTTTTCACAGCAAGAAACTTTAAATAAACAAAGTCATGTTTTATTAAGTACACTGGCAGACTTCATGTGCTGTCCAAAATGTAGAGTACAGTATAACAACCCCTTAGAAAGAGCCTTTCATGTAAAATACAGCTGTGCACATTTTAGAAAAATACCGACAATTTGGGCTTTGTTTTAAAAAAGCTTATAAATCATACATATATTTATAAATGGAACCAACATGCTTACTGTAGAAACATATCCTTTCGTTATCTTGTTAGCCCATTATTTCAAAGCATTACACATTTTAAATAAACACTTAATAAGATTAAATATTTTATCTTTTTAGAAAATCAGCTTTCCCAGCGTAAAGAGCTAAGGGGTCAGGAAGGAGAAGTGAGAGTATTGAGAATGACACAGGAACTTAAAACGTTTCTTGGGTAAAAACGTACTTCCTAAATTTCCAAGTCAAAGCAAAATGTAAAAAATAATTAAATATACAAGTTGCAATTTTCATTTGCTCTCTTTCCGCTTTCTTCTTTATTCCATATTGGTCACACCCAGGATTCTCAACATAGTGCAGTTCTGCAAGAAACACCACTGGGTTACTGCCCTGCAGGTGACCAAGCACCCAGTTCACCCCTGTGCTAACACGTGAATGGTCTCTTCCGCATTGAAAGGGTAGCAAATAAGGCAAAGAGAATTGGATTAAACCATGCAGATGGTGAAAATGTTCAGGAATAGCTCCCTCTCCACAATGTCATGTTTCATAGAGATCTAACAGAAACCTTTCCTCCCCTGTTTTCTTCTTAAATAATTACTTTGAGAAAGACCCTGTAGTTTCTCGAAGTAGGCATGCTTCTGAGTAACAAAGAATAAATTGTAAAACAGCAAAAAAAAAAAAATCAATCAAATTATGTCAGAATAACAAAGGACGGCGAAAGACAACTATTGAAACAAAAACGTCTAAGCCTTTAAGATGTGAAATAAAATTAAAAAAGGACTTTGAAAAAACATGAAAGGCATAAAATTGAGAAGCAGTGATTTTACAAAGCTTTATGCTCTACCTGAATGTATTCAAAATTTTCAGTTGGGGGAAAAAATAAAGGGAAAGAGAAGAGCAGTTATTAATAGCATCTTGCTTAACTTTCATGGGAATTAACATAGCCACTGACAAGATTCTATTTGGTTGTAAAGTACGTCAGCAATGAAACTGAATCCTTTAGACACCGATTACTGCAACCCATGCAACATTCTGACTTCTTAGAATTCTGTTGTCTTTCAGTTTTTAGAATTTAGCACCTCCCGAGTGCATAAATAACTCATCTCAGTAACGTTAAAAATATTTAAAATTAAATTATTTCTTAGGAAGGTATAATGCTTTCAAATTGCTAACTTTTAAAGATAAACAGCCTTTCACCCAAGGTTTAGGAAGACTAAATGGCATTACAAAAATGATGTATTGTTGTCAAAATCGACACGTTTTCTCTAGACTTTTGTTGTTTCTTTTCCTTGAGATGCAACGTGGGTGTTTCATCCAGCCAGGACCGCACGTGGTAGGTGACCGTACATCATCATATTTAAATAAACAGCAAAAATAGTCGTGCACAAGCAAACGCAACGTTCTCTCCCAGAACGTTTGGGGGCGTGAAAGCAGCAGGTCATGGCATAAGACTGCTGAGTGATGCTGCTGCCTCGTTCTCGGACCGAGACGGGAGCGAGCGTTGGAGAGGCGGCGGCAGCAACACAATCCTCAGGCCGCATTCCTCGGGTCGGGTCGTTTGTTTGCCCAGCTCCCTGCTGCCAACGTCAGATGGTAAAATAGTAAGGCAGCTGTTGACTCCCATCAACAACCAAACACGCAGCTCCATACGTTTCCAGTTTAGTCACACTCTGCTAGGACAGATGGAGCAGCCAGTGCCAGGAACTTCGCCGGATGGGGCTGCTTCAGCAGATTTTAAAAAAGAAGGATTATTAAGTTTTGCGCTCCAACCCGCTGCCTGCTCCAGCTCCCAGAGGACCCCAGAGCCACACAGCCCTCCCACGGGGACCGGACAGGGCCTCTGGCCGCATTTTCCAAGGTTCCTTTCTCTCGAGAGCCCATCCTAATGGCAAGCCTCCCTCCCTGGGTCTGAGTCTGACCGGGGTGTGCCATTTAAAGGGCTGATGACACCACTGGGCAGAACTGTGGGCTGAGACTACTAGTTGTCATGACTCCACCAAAGGGTCAAAACAGTTATATCATGGAGTAGCTATGTGGAATCACATTCAGGCACAGCCAAAGTTAAAGTGAAGGACAATGTGTCGTTGTTAAAAAGAATGTGAATCTGAACATGGGACAAGAATGCTATGTTTCGTGGTTTGCAATAGAAATCAAGGCTAGTCTTACCTTTCCTAACTCCAATCAAGTTAGAAAGTGAACAAAAAGAATGGCCAACCCGATATTCAACAGCATGACAAGGACAATCATGACTGAATTAGGGCCCTGGAAATAAAACAGAACAAAACAAGCATAACTTTTCCATTTTAATAGCGGTACATAAATTAGCTCACAAGAGCAATTACGAAAAATATAAAAATACCCAACACAGTTGCGGTAAAGGAGGCATGAATAATGACAGCAGTTACAAAAGGTGTAAACTAAAAATAGCAATGCCGTATTTAGACGGAGCCATCTCTGAACTTTCACTTAAAAATGAATCCTGCCTTGACTGAATCTAAACTAGGACTGAAAAAACAACCTGCTACATTCACCTGGAAACGTTGGGCGGCAGCCTGGGAGACACAGTTCCCCTAAAAGGTTAGGAACTGCTGAGGGTTGGATAGGCGCTTGTGAAGGTGCAAATCAGACAGGGAAGTTATTTCCTCAGAAAGGCAGGAGGCATGTGGGAGGGAAACCTGGAGGACAGTGAGGCCTCCCAGGAAAAACGCTGGGAAAACTCAAAATAAGGTTCTCTGACTCTTGCCTTCTCTGGGCGTCTTTTTTGGACACTATCCCGTCCTTAAAATGAAAAACTACAAGTGGGAAGCTGAACACTTTCAGACATTATTGTACAGGTTTAATTTTATTGTTTCTCTGCTCATAACCCTAACCTTTCAGAGGTCAAGTTATACTGGAGAAATTGCAGCATCCTAGTTTGATAAATTACTGCAGTAATAAATACCTCACAGCCCAAGGAACCCAAACTGGGTTGGCTTGTTTAAAAACAAACCAACCAGTTCTGGCTGGCGTGGCTCAGTTGGTTGGGTGTCATCTTGTGCACCGAATGGTTGCTGGTTCAATTCCTGGTCAGGGCACATGCCCGGGTTGCAGGCTCAATCCCTGGTAGGGGGCATGTAGGAGGGAGCCAAACTCCATGTTATTTATGCTCTCACCTCTCTCTCTCTCTCTCTCTCTCTCTCTCTCTCTCTCAATAAGAAAACAAAAAAACCCAAAACAAAAACAAACCAGCCTTATATGACCCACCTTTTCAGATCTGCCCAAGCTTGGCCTTGTTGATTACAAAGACATGATCTTGGTATTTACTATTAAAATAGTGTCTTATTCTCTTTTAAATATATATATTTTTGATTTCAGAGAGGAAGGGAGAGGGAGAGACAGACCGAAACATCAATGATGAGAATCACTGATTAGCTGCCTCCTGCATCCCCCCCACTGGGGACGGAGCCCGAAACCCAGGCATGTGCCCTGCCTGGGAATTGAACCATGACCTCCTGGTTTATAGCTCGATGCTCAACCACTGAGCCACACCAGCCAGGCTAGTATCGTATTCTTAAATAGCATTAAAAGTGTTCTAAAACTGGTCTCATGTCTTAGGTGGGGAGGAAGTTTTGTTCTTAAAGATGAGAAAATAGTTGCACTATGTTTGACTACCCAGCGAGACCACAATGAAACGGTTAGTCCTCAAATGTCTTGTCGTAATTTTGAGGGGCATGGGGTGAGTAAGTTTGGAACTGCCATTGGTCCAGTGCTCGTCTCCCAGGGTCTATGGCTTAGGTCATGTATCCTTCAAGGAGGTCTCCTCCCTGGAGGAGGTCAGAGTGTGTGCGTCATTTTTCTCTATTCTAATACTTCACGCTTTATTGTCATCCTTGTGAATTGAGTTCCACAGCAGCAGGGCCCTGCCTTGTTCACCACTGTGCACCCACACACAGGGTTGCCCGATTCATTCAGGCAGCCAGTGTTTAATGAAAACCTCCCATCTTCTGGCACTTTTCCAGGTGACATGGATGTGGTGAACAGACTAATTCCTGGCATTAAAAGAAGAACAGGGGACTAGTACAATCAGGGAGGTGAAAAGGAGGAAGTAAAAGTGGGTGCCCTTGCCATAGGTATTGTTAGTTCCTAAATCCCATGGAAATGAAAGAAAAAAGAAAACATTTCCTGCAGGTCTTCCTGTGCCAGGAGTGAGCCAAGATGCCTGTGTCGATTATTTTTAAAAATTCTTCACAAGGGATTATTAGTCCCATTTCACAGAGCGGGGAGGGTGTTGCCCACGGTTAACTCAGCCTGTTTGAACAAATTAGAACTAGAATTAAACTGTGGTCTGCTTACGCCATGCTCGTGTCCTTTTCTCTACATCCCTATGAAAGCCACAGGCCTCCGTTTAAAAATAATGACTTCCCATCAACTTCTTTAAATTGGTATTTTCATCTGTACCCCATGCTTCTAGTATCAGAAAACATCAGACTTTGGGAAGGACCCGTGTTTCTGTTAGAATACTTGTGCTGTAACCGATTAAGAGAGGACTAACCAAGGCAACTTCTCAATCACGGTGAACCTAGAATGTATCAGGTGGGAAACTCTTATGACCCAGGAGATAATTCAGATGATCTTTTAACATCAAAACAGCATGGAGATTAAGGAAATGCTATGTATACGATGAACTTTGATTAGATTTTGCTCACGAATGTGTTACCAATTTTGGGATCGTTTCCACTCTCTGGGATCAGCAGGTTTAATTCCCAATCCCCAAAGACAGGGATATGGAAGAAGAAGAGGACATTTTTCTGTTGACCATATATTTATCCTGTAATATGTTCTAATAGACACACCCACTTATCCTACCATTTACGGTGCCCTCTTTAAAGGTGATTCAGTAAAACCAGCAACAAAAGGTTCAACCTGCAACCAGGTGGAAAGTGAGTTCTGGGACGCTGTGTCTGAGAGGCAGACGTCAGGACGCGAGCTCTGCGTTCATCAGGGTGCAAAGCTTTAAGGTGAAGTTCCATAAATATGACTGGTGGCCAGTTGTAGCTTAAAATAGCAAAATGGAAAAAAAAATCAGTCTTGCTTTTCAAGACTGACTGGGACAGGTGTCTTGAAGGAAGCTGTTTCAGGGCAAAGTGCAAGTCCTGATTGGAAGAAAACTTCAGGCAGTTAGAAAATTAAGTGCAGGAAGTCAGAATATGGGAAGGATGGCTAACGCAAGAAATCAACCTTTTTTTTTTTCCTTTTTCTTTCAAGAGACTATCAGTTCACTTAAAATGGTGAGGAATTTCCTGCTAGAGAGTATAGTTTATTAATGTTAAATGGAAAACTTCTCCAAAAACAGACCAAAGCTTAGTTTAGTATTAACAGCAAGTTTTAATTATATAGATTGACTGTTTTTTATTGTGTGTGGTTCAAACATGGCCTGACAAGTTTTTCAAACACGGTTTTCAATAGTTCAAAAGAAGTAACAGGCAAATCTCAAAATGAACTTGGAAGCCGATCAGAGGGACGGCTGGGAAAAAGGGCAGGCAGTTTCTAGAAGGGGTCGAGATTCTTAATTAGCAGACCCCTCACCATTCTAGCTGACAAGGCTCTACAGATGCTTCTACTGTCTCCCACCCAAGTTGCCAGGTTGCAAAATCCTCAAAATATTGTGGTATCACGTGAGTCTACATGCAACCCCTGCCCACAGGGGCCACAAAACTTCATCAGGGGGTTACAAAGTAATCACTGCCATGGCTCCCCCTCTCAGACTCAAGTAATTCATTTGCTCTCAGGGATTAGCCTGTGTTCCAGAAGATTTCATAGATTTCTAGGGGGTCAATAGCCAGGATGATCCTGAGGGTGATCAGAGAATACTGGAGGACAGCAGGTTCTCGAATAGGTCGTTTTGTTCAACATGGTTTCATTATAAGATGGAGGAGGAAAAAAAAAATCAATTCCCGGCCAGGGCCACTGTCTGTGTGGGTTTTCTCCTACATCCCAAAGGCGTGCTCCTGAATGCATTGTGTGTCTCCACTGTCCCCATGATGGAAGGTCATCCTGTCCAGGGTGGGTCCCGCCTTGTGCCCTGAGCTGCTGGGACAGGCTCCCGCCACCCAGGACCCTGAACTGGAATGAGTAGGTTGTTAAAGAATGATAGTACTTGTTTTTATTCATCTTTCTTACATATGTATGTAGCTCACATTTATCTCAGTGTTGAATATTAGAAGTGTTTTGGGTCTTTATTTAGAAGTTTGGTGATGGTTTTGTGACCAGAAATAGCGGGAACTTAAACTCTTGTTTTTATCAATTAGACTGTGGTGAACTGGTTTCGTTACCGGTCATTTCACTTAAAGTCGCCATTTCCAAGAACCTATCTGCGTACTGATGATGTTAAGTGAGGACTTACTGTATTTATCAACTATTTATGCTTCAGCTAGTACAGTGTTGAAGCAAATTTAATAATAGCTTTTGAGCACTCACAATGTGCTAGGTACCAGGCTAAGAACTTCATAAGTATTAGCTCATTTAATCTTCACAACAACCCTATGATAGAGGATGAAGAAACCAAGTCACCGAACAGTTAGGAAACTTGCCTCAGGCCACACAGCAGGGACTTGAACCTCGGAAGTTTGGTAGCACAGTTCACACCCTCAGCCACTAGCCTATCCTGTCTCCATAAGCTGGTTGGAATTCTAGATCTGGTTTGGTGAGCCACCCTACACAGGGCGATTCTGACTCAAACCGGATCTGCCAGCTGCCCACAAAGAGCACTGGCTGATTCGGTGTTGTTTTCCCTCAAATGTCTGCTTTAGTGTGAATGTTCCTATGAATTTCCAAGTTGTTATTTTATCAACCTCTTACTTATACAATGTCTTTTAATCTAAAATTGTATTAAATTGTAGTACTCCCCGGTTTTATTAATTAATTCTCACCCAAGGATATTTTTCTATTGATCTTTCAGAGAGAGAGTGGGAGAGAGAGGGAAAGACAGAGAAACATCAATATGAGAGAAACACCATTGATTGGTTGCCTCTTGCACACTGCCCGGGCTGGGGTGGAGCCTGAAACTGAGGTCTGTGCCCTTGACCAGAATCGAACCTGGGACCCTTTGGTCTGCAGGCCGACACTCTACCCACTGAGCCAAACTGGCTAGGGTCTCCCTGGTATTGAAAGTTGTTCATTGGTTAACTTGAGGGTAATTCTGTCACTTCCTACATCTCTGTGAAGAAAACAGTGATCAGGGTGTGAAAGACAGCTTTTGATTATTATTTGAAAGAGAAGGTTAATTGTTAAAATCTTCCCACGAAGGTGCCACGTCAATCCTGACTTCTGGTGCCCATGGCGGACAGAGGTGAGAGCTGCTCTGCCTCCTGGGGGTGCGGAAGGGAACCCGGGAGACCAGCCTACTGAGCTGAGAGATGCTTGGCTAACTCCAAGAATCACAATTCTGCACATAAGTCAAACAGATGCTTTTTCTAAATAAGGAGGCTATGAAGTTTATAGAGGAACTATTACAGATAGGAGCTAGGTACTCACCCGATTGTAAGACACCAGGGCATATGCTTCCCCTGGGGCAGTTCTGGAAGTCAACTGAACCCCACTTCTGGGAACCCAAAGCTACAAATGTAGGGCTTGGCACTGTTTGAATTTCCCCCTTGTAAATCAGGCAAACTAATACTAATAGAAATGTGAGGCTTTATTAAGCTGTGGGTAAAAATTCTGAAAGCCAAATTAGAAGTGAAATATTACATTTAACAATTTCAGTAGTGATATCATGTATATTATAGGTATATCAGGATATTGAAATAGCAATGTTAAAAACTAAAAAAAGAATGCTTATTGAATAATCAGAGTCTCAAAGTTACTCTGTTTTGAAAACCATCTATCCCTATGGGGACTGACTCTCAGAAAGTTAATCTGATTAATATATATACTGAGATAATTAAAAAGATGAGAATTTGAAAAAAAGGGTGGGAACCAGTGTTTACAGATATTAGCAAAGTCAACAAACCTAAGAAGTTTCAAACCTAAGTTAATTAAAAAGATGGATTTCAATTGTTTAAACCTGTGAATACATTAAACAGACAAAAGAAACTGGTGATTGTATTATATTCTTGTTTGCTAAAATATTAACCCGCACCTTTATGCAAATAGGTCTCTGAAATTACTAGTAAACATTGGGTTGGCTGTGGCTTCTACCATAAGCTAAACATGCAACACCTCTGTTCCCAAGGCATATGAATAGGTCAGTCAACTGTCTATCAGCAAGTACTCTGCTTCAGCTTTTATAAATTCTATAGAATTTGGTAAAATCCAAATTCCATTTATCATTGACAAATCAAACTCATGTGATCGAGAACACATTTATCAATAACTGAAAGCTTTCTGGTTGAATAACAAAAACCTTAGCTGCTCAAGGCTGATGATAAAACCAGCATCTACCAGAAATATGAAATGTCAGGAGCACTAACACTCTGAGGGGTTAGAAGACCAAGGTCAACTTTTTAAACAGTTGAAACCTGGCTTTAATTAAGTAAAATCCAAACGAAATAATTCACAATTGCTAGAAAAGTTCTTTTGTCTAAAGGTACTGACTGTTTTGGGGAGTCAAAAGGTGGGCGAAGAGCTTAGCAAATGGTGGTGAAGCAACTCTTCTTAGCTAGAGCTCTGAGCTTTGTAGCCATCGGGGAGTCAGCTTTCGTTCTGGACTGCATGTTTGTGTCCCCCCAGAATTCAGATGTTGAAATCGTAACCACCAATGTCATGCGATGGCATTTGGAGATGGCGGTCTTTGGGAGGTAGTTCGGTTATGAGGGCAGAGCCCGGTAACTCCTGATGGGTTGGTGCCCTTACAAAAGAGAGGCAGAGAGCTTGCTTTCTCTCTCTCCCTCCGCTGGGTGAGGACACGGTGAGAAGATGGCCTGTGAATCAGGATGTGGGTTCTCACCAGACACCAGATCTCCGGGGACTCGACCTTGGAACTCCCCGCCCAATCTATGGTATTTCTGGGAGAGCGGTCCCAACTAAGACAGCTACCAGGAGTGATGCCGCCCCAGCCGGGCGTGTTTTAACCTACCTGAAGGATGTCTAAGGTGGGTGGCTGGCTGGCTGGCTGAACATGGAGGAATTTCTGTCCAGAAAGCTTTTTCCTGTCTCCAGCTACACACGGGCTCAGAGCTACTCTAAACAGCCCCGTGCGTGGCAGGACTTTTGCGAGCCTCGCTGCCATCAGGGTGCAAGTCACCCCATGCTGCTCCCCCAAAGAACCAGAGTGAGGACAGGAGGGGAAAACCCATCTCGGACAACTTACTGAATTGGCTTCTTTTTCCGAAGAAGGGCACGCATCGTTGCTTGCTGGGTTCTTTGGTATGGCAAGTTCAGACTTCTTAGCTTTTGGCTCAGCTTTGCTTTCTTTGGCAACTGGTTTTGTCACAGACTTAGGGGGACTCCACTTGTTGGATGTCGGCTTGTGTACCAGCGCCGAGGAAGAGTGGCCGGATCCTTCATCTTCCCGCACGTCTTCCGGAGGGTGCTTGGGGGCGTTCAGTTTCACATAGTAGCCGTGGTACTGAGAATGCAGCTCCCCGTTGCTGGGGTTGGGGACATGGTGGCGGCCAGAGTACTTGGACTGGGGCACGGCGGCTCCCAGCTCCTTGGAGGGAGCCTTGGCCATCAGGGGCTTGCTGACGACGGCCGTCACCTGCTCATCAGCCACACTCCTTTTGTCACGGTTGAGTCTGGCCCCTGAGCTGGGGTTCTGCTTCCTGACGGGCTGGGGGGAAGGCTGGGGGGAGTGGCTTTGTCGGGGATGCGTCTCGGGAGTGCTCGGGGGTGTCGTGCCTTTGCGGTAAAAATGAGGAGATTCCTTTGGCGAAGGGGGCTTTTCCGGTACCTTTTCTTCTGGGTTTTCTTTAGCATCGACACCTTCCTGAAATCTCTGCTTGATATAATCTGGGCCTGGCGGGGAAAAGTGACAACAGAAAGGAAGGTGATAAAAATGAGGCAGAAAGCTTTCGTCCTCATGGTATGCACCTACAGCCGGCCCCCAAATAACGTGGTTTCGTTCAATGCCGATGAGATGCCCTAGGAACTTAAGTATCAATTAGCCTGTGGGAAAACTGGTTTCATTATAAGTCATTTCACTTAAAGTAATAGAACCTATGGATGAAGTTAAGTGAGGACTCAGCAAAAATATACAGTAAGTCAGCTTAACCTTCTTTTTCTTTTAAATATACTTTTGAGGCTTTGACTAAGCACAAGCACATTTCATTTCCCAAAAGGTTACTTATTGCTGAAAATGTGTTTTTACATGAACATATGTGGTATTTATTTTTTAAAAAAATATATTTTATTGATTTTTTACAGAAAGGAAGGGAGAGGGACAGAGAGTTAGAAACATCCATGAGACAGAAACATCGATCAGCTGCTTCCTGCACACCCCCAACTGGGGATGCGCCCGCAACCAAGGTACATGCCCTTGACTGGAATGGAACCTGGGACCCTTGAGTCCGCAGGCTGATGCTGTATCCACTGAGCCAAACCAGTTAGGGCAACATATGTGGTAATTATACTATTTTGATGGCCATAAAAGTGAAACCATTGTGACTTCCCTAATAATTGCACTGGCCGTGCCTACTCACAGAACGCGGAGGCAGAATTCACGTTGATGGAGCCCTGCTGACCACACCATGGGGATCTGCACATTCAAATTAGGTGGCATAATCAAAACACAGATCCTACACTCATATCAGTGAAACTGACTCGTGTGCTCAATATTTAATGAATTACACTGTATGAGGCGAACCTACAGATTATATATCTATTGTGTTAATCCTCACTTGATATTTTTTCCATTGATTTTTTAGAGAGTGGGAGGGAAGGGGGGAGAGAGAAACATCGATGTGAGAGACACATGGATTGGTTGCCTCCTGGACCGGGGCCAGGGAACGAACCCGAGACCCTTTGGTGCGCAGGCCAACGCTCTACCACTGGGCCACACGGACCAGGGCAACCTATTTTGAAGGATCCTCCTTCAAAGGGTCATTTCAAGTTCCTCGTTAGGAGCCACGTCTGTGGTTTAGGTTGCATTTTACAAAAGAACTCGCACAGTCCTTCCCAGCATGGGCTTGCACTGCAGGCATCAAAGTCAAGACGGGACAGTTGTCTTTGGCCCTCAGGTCTCAGGATGGTTTATAACAATCCCATGTTATTTTTATCAATGGGAATCCTTTCGTTCAAAAGAGGGACTCTGGTGCATTGTTATTTTATATGGGAGATCTGGGGGTGGAGGGGAGTGAGGAGTAGAGACACAGGAAGTGCAGCACAAGATGGTACCAGTCACGAGAGTTTAAGGATGCCAGTGGTCCAGGCAGGGGACATTGCTGGGGCTCTCAGGGACAGCGCTCCAAGGCAGTTTCCTCCTGTTAGGGACTTCGCCTCTCAGCCCCTCTCCTAGAACCAGGTCACGCACATCCTCTGGCCACCACTCCACCATCAGCCATTTGCACGTCACAAGGTGAAGCCAAGGTCACACAATGCAGTTGGTCCTCTGCTCTGCACGTGGGCAGGAGCGGACAATGTCACCTCTCCCGTGTACAAGGGAGAAACCACCCCACCAATTGCTGACTGGACTTGACCAGCTCTTGTCAACCGCACAGCATCCTCATGTTCATTTTCCTTTTGCCCCCCACAACCCCAAGCAGAAAACCAATTATCCTCATTGTTAAAAAGACTTGCTGCCTATTTACACTTTCAATTGCTCTTCCCTTGGTGGTCTGAGTAATAATTTGTTAGGAGACTGCTATTTATTACACAAGGTATTTTCCAAAATTCCAAGCCTCACCAAACTCTTAGGAAGCAGGCATTATCCCGACTTTACTGATGTGGGAACAGCTGTAGCAGCTGAAAAACTAAATGTCACAGAGCCTGTGTATCTGTAAGATGAGATAGAATACAATGTATAAGGTAATGTTTTAAGCCCATAAATGAGAATTCCTAAGGACCCACAATTATAATTGTATTCAGGGCAAAAACATAATAGCATTATCCCACCTTCCATCCTCCAAAGACAAATCCACCCCGGAGGGTTCGAATTTCCTGGTCCGTGTGGCTCAGTGGTAGAGCATTGGCCTGCGCACCAAAGGGTCTCGGGCTCGTTCCCTGGCCCCGGTCCAGGAGGCAACCAATCCATGTGTCTCTCACATCGATGTTTCTCTCTCCCTGCTTCCCTCCTTCCATGATCACATGTCAACAATGGGGGTGTCTTTTCTAAATTCAGTATAAGCACCGTCTTTTTAAAAGCTGGCAATTTTCTTTTAAAAATAAACTGTCGACACAGAGAAAGGCCTCTCGGGTGAGTGAAGAAAAAGGAGAAACTGCAGTTTCTTTTCTGAATTTGTTCTTGGTGCTGTGACAGGGACATAGCACCCTGAGGGCTGGGCTTCACCCGCAGGCTGGCCCCGGGGTTTAGAGCCCATTCGGGTCACCTCCACTGGCTGTCCTCCGACGGGCCCCTCCTCCTCCGATTGTGGAATTGTTTTTACAGAGCCTGTCCCCTGTCAGAGCAGCTGCCCACCAGGTGAGAGCTGACAGCAAGGAGGAGACAGAGGGAACACTAACAGCGGCAAGAGACCGATTATTTGGGGGAGGGGACCTCAAAGTAATTCAGTCATCGTGGGTCCAAGGAAAATGTAACTCTTTTTTAAAGTCAGCACTTCAAGAAATATACTTTAGTTATCTGGAAAAAGAGCATGAAGCTATCTTAAATACAAAGCACATTTTCAATGCTTTTTGTACATACGACTCTCTACTTTAAAAAAAATTTTATTGATTTCAGAGAGGAAGGGAGAGGGAGAGAGAGATAGAAACATCAATGATGAAAGATAATCATTAATTGGCTGCCTCCTGGATACCCCACACTGGGGATGGAGCTCGCAACCTGAGCATATGCCCTGACTGGGAATCGAACCATGACCTTCTGGTTCATAGATCGATGTTCAACCGCTGAGCCACACTGGCTGGGCTCTCCCTACTTCTTCAGTTATGTTCCCAGTAATAGGCCATTGGCAATACTCTGGCCACTGGAGGAATATGTATTAATGGATTTATGAAGCTATAGTTTGGACTCCACTGAACGTACTCATTATGTTTATTAACTCTCAAATACCAGTCTAATTACTCCCTTAGATCTGTAGAAATCTGATGTGTTGCTTCTTTCGACACGCTTTTTCTGTTCTAAATGTGTTAGGAAAGGTGTTTCTTTCGCAATTGCTTGTGACACTCTCCTAAGACGCAGTTTTCAGGCATATTCACATGTAGATTTCTCTATAGGGCTTCCAGTGAAATTCAAAATCTGTTGCGCTCTAAGAATTTACTAGAAGGATGGAAGTACACTATAGCACAGGCTGTCCAATTTGAAAGAGTCCTAGCGTTACTATGCATTGAACACAGTTGGGTCAGGGACTCCATGTCCTCCACAGCTGGCTCCAGAGCTGCCGCCTCAGAGACACCTGGGGTACAACTCCCAGAGACTTAGATTTCACGAGGATGGAGTGAAGCCTAGAAATCTTGAGGTTTAACAAGTATTTCAGGAGGTTCTAACGGATCCAACCATAGGTGCTTGAAAGCAGCAACCAAACATGCTGACCAGTGGTGGTCCTCGCTCCAGCCCTACGTGACTACATCCTGCTGGCAATGATTCCAGGGATGCCGTCACATGGGGCCTGGGCTCTGATCGAGGAAATACAGTTAAAATTTCCAGAATAAGATCAAATGCATTTGAAACAAGACATTTAATATCAGGCAGAGGACAGATGTTGTTCCTGGACTACCCTCTTGGAAGGCACACGTTGTGTCTGCTACTTGTCTGATGTAGGAATGCATGTCAGCCTCGCCAGGCCGGCAGCGTGAAGCTGATGAGATACAGCCGTTCCTGAGAAAGCCTCGTCAGAACAGTGCCAGGGAGGGAAAGGAGGGAAAGGAGGGAAAGGATGGCGGGTGCGATTGCACAAGGCGTTTTCATCTGTTTTCACAGACAGGATCTATGAATCTTACGGGGTTCATCCCTGGAGGATTCCTGTTGGGAACCAGGTCACGTGCTCACTGACATACCGCACAATGTGAAACAAGGACATTCAGAAAATGCCATCCGGCACCACTGAAAGGGTACTGGTTGCAGTGGGCAGGAAGGCTCTGAGCAGCTATGGCAGATGGTAGCCGCAGGGTGCCCAGCTGGTGCCCACAGGTGAGCTTCGGGGGGCTGGCCACGGGCAGAAGCAGCACCATGAAGATTCCCCCGAAACAAATGTCTGAAGGGCAGTGCTTGGCGGCAAAGGCTCTGTAGCATCATCAGAAGTCATGACATTGACATGAGGTCTCTTCTATGGAGACTGCCTTTCAGCAAAGCAGAACCACACGGAACAATTCTAAAACGCTTACAGGGCTGGCAGGAGAATCACTTTTACCTGCGGTGTGGGAAGAAAACCACTTTCCGGGCAGGACTTCGATCCCGTCTCTGACAAGACTGCCGCGTCTGAACACAGCCACCGCAGTCTTGTCCGCGGGACGTCCGTTCCTGTCCCTCGCACATGGCTGGCACTCAATTCACAGCTGTGCAACTGAATGAGTAAGTGGTAAGAATAACCAGAAAAACCATGAATTATTCATGACATATCAACTAGTAGATTATTCCATTTCCCATTTTCTATGAAACAGTTGGTTCAGATTTTGGCAAGTGAGTTGAGAAGTTGTCTATTCCAGAATGCTTCTCTTGTCTTAACCATAAAATTTACATATTAATGACAGGCATAGGAAATTACATAATGAATATGTGCTTTCTCTCTAAAGACTTCTTCTAAATTTTTATTGAATTTATTGGGGTGCCACTGGTTAATAAAATTATGTAGGTTTCAGGTGTGCAGTTCTAGAACGCAGCATTTGTATACTGTATTGTGTGTTCACCAAGTCAGGTCTCCATCCATCGCTATTTATCCCCCCTTAACTCTCTTCTAACGTCCCCCTTCCCCTTTCCCTCTAGTAATCACCATACTATTGTCTGAGTTGTTCTTTTTTTTCTTAATCTCTTCACCTTTTTCACCCAGTCCCCTCTTATCATTATGTTCTATTGATGAGTCTGTTTCTATTTCATTTGTTTATTTTGTTCATTAGATTTCACATGTAAGTGAAATCATATGGTACTTGTCTTTCTCTGAGGGGCTTATTTCTCTTAGCATAATATTCTCCAGGTCCATCCATGCTGTTGCAAAAGGTAAGATTTCCTTCTTTTTTATGGCCGAGTAATATTCCATTGTGTAAATAAATGTACCACAGCTTTATTAATCCACTCGTCTACTGATGGGTACTTGGGCTGCTTTCAAATCTTGGCTATTGTAAGTAATGCTGTAATGAATACAGGAGTGCATATATTCTTTTGAATTAGTGTTTCGGGTTTCTGCGGATATATTTACAGAAGTGGAGTTACTAGGCCATAAGCGGTTCTGTTTTGAATTTTTCGAGTTAGCTCCCTACTGCTTTACACAATGGCTGCATTAATTTCCTTTCCCACCAACAATGCATGAGGGTTCCCTTTTCTCCACATCCTCACCAATACTTGTTTTTTGTTGTTTTATTGATGATAGCCATTCTGACAGGTGTGAGGTGATAGCTCACTGTGGTTTTAACTGGTGATTAGTGATGTTAAACATCTTCTCATGTCTATTGGCCATTTGTAAGTCCTCTTTGGAGGCTGGCTGCACTCCGGCAGTATGCACATTGCATGAGGTAGGTTCTCAGTGAGTCGCCAGGTAGAGGTGAGTGGTGTTCACTAGGTTGATACAGGTTCAAACTCTGTGCCCTTGCTGGGTCTGAGGCCACTCAGCCAAGTCCCAGGGTATACCAAGTCTAGCTGCCACCTGCCGAGTGCCTGCAGGCTTTGTGGTGGGATGGGGCACCGGAGTCATCAGGGTGAGGCAACAGTTTATTAGTCCCAAAGGGACCAAGACTTGGCCTTGTAAATGGAGGGCTCTGCACCAGTCGGGAGCGTGAGAGAAAAATGTCCCCTATCCTAGACCACACAACTCAGTCTGTCTCCGATTCTGCCAGGAGCCGATCTCAGCAGGGCAAGGCTGCCGGAGGATGGGGCTAGTGGATCTTCCCTGAAGAGGAGGTGCTGATCAAGCTCAGGGGAGGGTGGGGGGAGTGGCCCTCGCCCCAGAGCCATGCAACTCAGTCTGTCCCACATTCTGCCTGTACCTCAGTAGGGTGGAGCCCAGAGACTGGGGCCAGTAGATCTCCAGTTGCAGTGGTTCTCAACCTTCCTAATGCCGCGAACCTTTAATATAGTTCCTTATGTTGTGGTGACCCCCAATTTCATTGTTACAAATTGAACATAATTAAAGCATAGTGATTAATCACAAAAACAATATGTAATTATGTGTTTTCCGATGGTTTTAGGCAACCCCTGTGAAAGGGTCGTTTGACCCCCAAAGGGGTTGTGACCCACAGGTTGAGAACCGCTGAGTTAGGGGAAGGTTCACAGGAGAGTGGGAGAAATGGCCTCCACCCTGGTCACACCTCAGTTACTGACAGCACGTGAGTCTTCCTGGGCTTCTCTGCCCTGGTGCAGGCAGCTGATGCTGTATGGAGGGGAGTGCTCCACCCAGGAAAGACGGCTTCTGCTGTGCGGGAGAGTGACTCAGCACAGGGATCCTGGCGGCTGTCCCTTCAGCTCTCTCCCCAGAGCCACACACCCCAGATGCTCCTCATGTGACTCTAGTCTGCTCTACCTTCCCTTTGCCGGAGCCCAGAGTGAGTGGCTGCAAATGAGATTTCGTGCACCGGCACTGTAGGAGGGCACCTGTGTCTCTAGCACATTCCCTGGTAGACAGACTCCCTGCTGATTTTCTCAGCCAGATGTTATGTGAGCGCCTCTTCCTGGCTCTGGGCTGAGGAGCCCAGCTTGGGGTTGAGACCCCACGCTTCTCAGAGGGAATCCCTTCCGAATCTCAGGGGCTGCCTGTGGGAGTGGGGTCAGCCCTTTTCGTGCCTCCACCCTTTTTACCAGTCAATGTGGCTTCTTCTGTAAATCTTTGGTTGTAAGACCTCTCTTCGGCTAGTCTGCAGATGGTTATTGAGGTTGCTTGCTCTATATTGTAGTTGTAACTACAGTTTGGTCCAGCAAGGAGGTGAGTGTAACATTCACCTACTCTGCTGCCATCTTGGATCCCTCCTCTCTAAAGAGTTCTAATTCATAACAGAAATGTGAACTTCATCCCACAGTAACCTATGCCAAAGACCTCAGTTTTTACTTAGGATAATAAATTTACTGGTGTGTGCAAATACATGCTTCTATGGACTATGTGTGTTCCCCAAATTCAGAGTTTGGAGGTGTGGTCACAGGGAGGTCAGCAGGATTAGATTATATCATGTGTGTGAAAACCTTATGATGGAATCGGTGAACTTGCAAAAAGAGGAAGACACAGCAGAGTTCTGTCACTCCTCTTGCGTGCACCCAGGGGAGGCGAACTCAGGTTCTGGGAACAGCCCTCTTCTCTCTGACAATGCCAGCATCATGACAAGGTAGGAGAAGACTCATCACCCACCTCCTTTTCCTTTCCCCACCTCCACTCTCCTTGGGAAGAAGTGGGGAGAATTCTCCCAGCACCCACCTCCCTTTTCCTACCAAGCTCTCATCCTAGGGAAGAAGTGTCCCCATCACTCCCTACTTATCTTTCTCTACTTACTTCTCGTCCTTGGGAAGAAGTGGGGAGGAGGCCACCTCCTTCCTTTCCCTACTACCTGCGCTGGGCTTGCTATCTCCAAAGGGGGGCTCCCTGTAAGACATTGGCCCCATTTAGGGCAGTGTTTCTTGGTCTTTTTAAATTCATGCCCTGTCACTTTGATAAACATAATTTTATACTCTACTTAGTATCACTTAATAATAAAAAATGAAGTATCTTGACTAAAAGGAAATTGTAACAGCGGGACAAACAACCATAAGTATACAGTTCCTTGATCTCACCATGTCCCACTCCTTCCTGAGTGACCACCTGAGGTCTCTCATCTTACCTTTCCTGGCTTAGCTACCTGATTTCACTTGAAGCAGAGCGACTCCTGGGGGCAGACTCACATTGCCACCACAGCTCACAAGGCTGATGCAGGACAGCAGAAGGCCAACTCGTTACTTTAGAACCACCAATGCCACTGCCACATAGGCCAGGGGACTTGCCCTGATACCACCAGTGCATGCTCTCCTTGTGGTCGACCTCCACCAGAAGCTCAATCAACATGAGAAGGTTGCTAGTGAACACGCATCAGGACACGGAGCGTGAGATGAGTCAAATTTCCGAAGGCCTGAGGCAGCCAATTCCTCAGTGGGGTCATCTTGCCAATAAAGCCACACAGTTTGGTGACAGCTCCTGCATTCTTCCCCATTATAGCAATGTCCTTCTAATGCAACCGCTAGCCTCGAGCTTACATTTTGGCCAAGGCTCCTCTCTCCTTTGGATAGTATTTACATGGGTGCTGCCAACATTTTCCTCTGTGACTCTTTTTTCCTATACTCTTTGGGTGACCAATGCTGTCTTTAGATATTTTAATACACTCAATCAGGTGACAAGGACATCTCGCAACTCTGAAACCCAGGTGATCACTTCTGAGCACTTTATATATTTCTGTGTAGTATCCTGGGCTCATTTTATAATTCAGCTCTCAGAAGGCAGCCTTTTTCTAAATTCTTGGGGGATGACTCACTCTGCCGTGCATGTATGCAGTCACCTACACATTCACATCCGTTGGTATGCTTTATTTACTAGAATTTAACCCTTTACTCAAAGCCATCCCACAGGGCTAGGTTTTTTCCCCCTTAGTTTTAACTGAACTGCAGAATCATCCAGTTTTGAACTAAAAGCATAAGATTTAACGAAGAGGGTAAACACGTGAAAATATCGCCAGCTCCTGAGGTAGGTAACTTATTATGAAAGCGATCAGAACATCAGCCCTGAAGGACAGGGTTAACAACTTCTCCGCAGGACACATGCGCTCCCAACAATGGAAACACTTATAGGTGAGATACATAAATTGAACGAGCAGCCCGACTTAGAAAAAATACTTAAACCCTTTCAGAGGTGCCTGACTTGCTCACCCTGTAACGTGGAGGGGGAAAGCATGAGTTACTGAGTTAAGCTCCCTGCAGAAGCTCCATCACACTCAGCACAGAAAAGACTTTCTACAGTTGCCGAAGGAAGTGCTGGCTGTGGGTAAAGGGGACCGCAGCCTCCCCCACCCCTGGGCCTTGTCTCAAACAGCCCCTTGTTGTCACCCCCTGCTCCGGGGATATATTCATTACTGACCCACAACGAGCTGCCCCGAAGCCCGTTTCACTCAGAAAGGGTGCAATTACACTTTCCCACAATATTTCTTCCCCCTCAAATGCTTTTACAACCATAAAAGACTTTTAAAACCATTTAGTCTGGGAAACCGAGATGACCTGCTGTATCATTTACCTCTTGGTAACACACCTAATAGCAATCTATAGGGAACCCCTTCCCCAACAGAATCCAGAAACGGCCACCTGCAGACAACAATGGGGAGTCTGTTTGCTTTCAAAGCCGCTCAGTCAGTGCTGATTCCGGAGGCAGTGTGGTCTCCTGACAATGACAACGGGAGGAACCAGCCGTTCCCAGCTCTCACCTTACAACAGGTCATTCGCTAAGGTACTTAGGTACCAGGGAAGGGAGTTGATTTCACACCAGCAAGTTTCTTCCCACCTGAGGTCACCATGAAAATGGGAAAGTTTCCCTTTCTGGACAAAACATATATACATACATGTTAAATGAGTTCAGTCTCAGCCACAGGGTGAAATAATGCACGCGAAGGAAAACACACGATCACTACTGCCTCCCCCTGAACTATGACAGAAGCCACTCTGTGACAAGCCCACCACTCAACCGACCGACCGGGCCTCGCCCCAGCCCCTCTCATAAAAACAGTCCTCTGAACCTGGCCTCTACTGTCCTCATTCTTTGCAGAAAAAAATAAATAAACCTGTTACTTTTTCCTCCATCCTTTATTACAGCCAAACTTTCTAGCTTTTATATGGATTTTGCTATTCTGTTCACTTTGACTTACCTTGTTCATTCAGTCGCAGCGATGTCCCAAGGTGGGGGGGGGGGAATTCCAATATTCTATCACCTTCATTGGAACCCAATGTGTATGGAACACACAAGCTGTGAGGGTGCTAGTTATCCAGCTTGATTTAATAGAAACCAATGTGGAAAAATTCTTTACCAAGAAAATACATATTTTGATATTTAGGACATTTTGGTTCTTCTTCACTTAGAAATCTACTGAACCCTCAATCAATCCCCAGAAAGATGTTGTTTGTAAGACAATGGAAAAACACATAAAAATGGCTATTGCCGTTTTAGTAACACCAGTATATTATAGGAAGGGATGGAGGCAGTCTAGTTGGAAACCACTAGGAAGTGACTTCAGTATTTAAACCCACTGCAAACATTTGCTTATTGCTATTTTATAACATTCGAGAGACAGATAATCAGGGCTGACTTTTATTTTCTGAGGTTGTCACTTTCTCTGCGTCCATCATGACATACATCGTCATCTCAACCTGTGCAGAGTCACCAGTCTTTCGGCGGGATGTTTCCATACCTCCTAACCGCAGTCCTGGGAGCCTTAGTTCAGGTATGTTTCAAAAGGACTTGTACGCATGCATAACCAATGGACACAGACACTGGGGCGGTGGGGGCTTGCCGGAGTTACCCGGAGTGGGAATGGCTGAGGGAGGGGGGTGTCAATTGGGGAAAAAGGAGACATATGTAAAACTTTAGACAATAACCCCCCCCCCCCCGCACACACACACACACACACACACAACAGTGTGTATGGGCTCTCCTCTTACTGCCAGTTTGGGGTTATTTGTTACATCTGCAATGGCCACTAAATACACACTTTGTTAGAATCAGATGCTTCTCTTGGATTCCCGTCTCCCTTACTGCTATCAGCTCAAAGGTTATTGCAGGGAGTGGGGAGGCAGGAGAGGAGTCACACTGGCAAATACCCGAACCTCTAGCGCTAACCCTCAGGCTTCAGATATTTCTAACTATGCTTCCATTTGTTTTCTAGTATTTCTGGGATTCATGAAGCACAGACCTTGCAGTTGAATGGAAAGAATGAAAAAAAAAGGAAATCAGAGGCGATGCTCTTACCTTTTCCACACAGGACAACGCAGTCTTACCTGGCTGGTAGAAGTCGGGTGACAGCTCCTTGGCCACTGCTCTCGCGATGTCGCACTCCTGGCGGGCAGCCAGAGCGGCCTGGTCCGCGGCGTCAGCTTTGGCTCTGGCGTGTGCAGTCCTGCAGGGAGCACAAGCAGCCAGTCATCAGGGTGGGACCTTGTTAGCTACACGTGGACAAGCAAACCGGCTGCAGCCGAAAAGAAATGCTAATTGTGATCTGGCCCTACACCAGCACGTCTTAGAGTTATTTCAACAGAGACAACATGCTCTAAACTACCAATAGCATGCCTCAGTCCTTCTTTCAAGGGACATGAAAGATGAGCACGTTCTGTTCAGCTCAATGCAAAACTCACTGAATGGAATTTCCGGTTCACTTTGGTTGCCATTCCTCTCCCCAACCATGGAGAGTAGAAATAGAACATATGAATCAACATGGTGTTTTTGGGATTCAATTCCTATGGTAGAATTTGATTAAGGGTCTGCCCAGTGCTGTGGGTGAAGTAGCTCCCTGGGGGAGAAATAAAGTAAAACTCTGATTTGCAGCACTGACCAATTTCACTGGTGTAAATACTCCCACCACAGCCAATTTCAGGCTACCAGCGTGATGCCACTGAATGTGGTTGGGAAGCGATGCACACAATTGGCTCTCACCAGCCTGCTCTAGGAATGTGCTCAGGGGAGGTGCCAAGGAGTAGTTGCTCTTTAAACATGTTTCTAGGGTAAAACAAAAAGGCAGAAAGGAGAGGAGGAAATGGACTTCTTTCAGTCTTCTGCCCTCTCCCAGGCCCACCCTCCCTCACTGAGACCTCTTATGCTTCTAGACTCTAGAGCAAGCATGTCAAACTCGCGGCTGGTGGCCGCACGCCTAGTGTATTTAACATGCTTGCTCTAGGGCTAGGGAGAAAGCAGTAGGGAGAACAATGGACCTTCTCATGGCAACAACAGGTATTTGCTGTTGATTTGCTGCCTGCCTGCCTGCGAAGAGGGGGTCTGGAGGGTGTGACTGGGAACTGTGGGTCATCCACTTCCACAGGAGAAAGAAGACCTTGTCCATTAGTCCTTGGATGATGACCACAAGCACCTATTTCTTATAACGTCGTAAACTTTCTATCTACTCCCTTTCATGAGCGCCAGCAGGTCTATAGATAACTACTAATAAAAACTGAAGCCTAAAAGGTGCTTGGACTTAGTTCAGAGAGAGGCGTTGGGAAATGGCACTGTGCCCTGGCTGGTCTTAGGAGAGAAAACACAGATGGCAGCCGGAGGAGGCCGGCAGACAGAGTTCCAGGAAGAGGCAGGCGGCTGAGGTCGGACCTGGGACCATGGGGCTAACTGGTAGGAGGTCCTGTTCTCCAATTACTTTCTTCAGCTATGTCCTCTCACCCTGTGCTCTCACGGGCGTTTCCCTCCTACGTACGCCCTAGCCTGGAGGCCTGATGTACTAGCCGTAGGCTTCCGGAAGGCTGGGATTTTAAATCTGGTCCTTGGCTACATGCCCAATGCACAGAACACTGCCCAGCACATAGTATTTATCAAGGACTCACTTTATAAATAAACGAACGAATGAGGCTTCCTTAGAAATAGCTGAGTAGTTACTTACACACCAGCGGATGGACCAAACTACAGAGACAGCAAGTAGATCAGTGGTTGCCAAAGGTCCAGGGTGAAAGCGCGTGAGGGATGAACAGATGGATCATGGGATTTTTAGGGCAGTGAGACTAATTGGTGGGACACTAGTGATGGGGGATACATGACATTATGCATTTGTCAAAGCTCACTGCACTGTACAAAGAGCGAACCCTACTGCCAACCATGGACTCTAGCTCATACTGATGTATCAATATTGGTGCATCAATTGTACCAAATGTGCCCACTAACACAAGATGTTAAATAATAACGGGGGAAGCGGTGTGGGTGTGGGGAGAGGAGGCACATGGGAACTCTCTGTACTGTCAACTTACTTTTTCTGTAAACTTAATATTGCTCTGAAGATAAAGTCTTTTAATTAAAAAGAAGTGGACCAACGTCCAATCATCAGCACTGTTATTTCTGAATCCCGGAGGATGTTTTAGATGGTCTCTAACGGTATCATGAAATGGAGACAAACTCATGAGGGTTAGAGCACATTCCTAAACAACCGGCCTTGTCACCCCATAGGGCAGCCATCACTGAGGACAGGTGACACGTCAGTCCCACGTACGGTGCCTGAGCATCTACGGGGGCCCTGAGCATCTACGGGGGCCTCTGTGATGTCCTTTCAACTTCCCAGAATCTCCTTTTTCCCAGGATTAGTTTTCATGTTCTCTCATGTCCAGGTGTCATCATACACGGAACCCTAAGAGTTCAGTTACGCTGCCTTGTAATAAAACCTACTACCCTTTCAATGACAAATTCACAAAACTCAGGTAACCAACAACTTACTGTGATACAATCACAACCCACCACCACAGCGTCAAATAAAATGCAGGTATTAGTTCTGCCGCTTTTCACAAAGTGTGAACCTGGAGCACAGACAAATACAGCTTAACCTTTCTGCAAATATATTTTGGAAGCAGAACATCAGTGAAGCCTTAACCCCGTCCTGTTTCACTTGCTCCTTCCTGTAACACCGCACAGGGAGGGGGGACCTTGCCATCCAGTGCCCGTCCCCGTGTCAATTCTCCCGCACGGCTGCCGAGATGAGTCCAAACCACGTTTGACCCTGAAACCTGAGGTCTGCTCGGGAGCTTTCGGTAGCCCTGGATCTGATCACAAAAAGCAGAAGAGAACAAGAATCCACTGACTTTGCTGTCGCCACCAGCTTTGGGTGGCCAGACCTGATATGTCTAGATTTTGCCTGGGGGGTGGGGGGGAAATCCGGGCCTGACCCTGCCTCATGTTAGTGAGTTCCTGTGTTCACACCCCAGGTTCAGTTCCCGAGCAACACACGGCCCCTTTAATCAGCCAGCTGGTAAGCCCTGCCATTGTTCATGGGTTGGGGGGTGGGGGTGTAGGCTGGTCCATCTGGGGAGATGAGCTCAAACAACTCACAGGGAATGCCCTGCTGCTGTCGCTGGTCACGTGGGAAACACGCATGCATAAAAGCAGCACGCATGCCCAAGAACCTCTCATCAATCAAACGACTGCTGACACCCATAAATCCTCAGACCCTCACCAGTCTCCCAACACCGTCATCACATACACTTTCTCCCATAAAACACAGTCAACAGTAAGTGAAAAGCAACTTCTCTCAGGCATTTGTCGATGACTTTCTTTTAGGGTCATATTTTTAGAAATAAACCAAAGTTTTAACTGGTAGAGAATTACTAGGCAGGAATGTAGAGATACAGACACGTGGGCGGCTGGTTAGACTCACAGGGGAGCGAAGTGACTCCCTCCTGGCCGGGAGCCCTGCAAGGTCACCTGTGAAGGGCCAAAGACAGTCCATGTGGAATTTCTGAACTTTAGGCACCACCTGTACTTAAGAACTTAATTACAACTTATTTTTCCAATCAGTAAGTTTATGAGAATCTGAGCTTTCTTCCCTTTAATGACTGAAATAGTGTTCCATGTCACCTTATTCAGAACAAAATAGCCTGGCTTTCCCAATATTTCTTAAACATAGTAATACTTTTACCAAAAAAAAGCATATAAACAATACACTGAACATACCCAGCTAAAGTAACACGTGGGTCCCTTACATGCCTGTCCCAACTTCTAACTTTCCCTCTTTTATACATCTGTTCACTGACAGCTGATAATGATTTTAATCTAGGAAGGACTATGATTCTGCTAAAGCTCCATTCTCAGGAAATTTGGGGTGGGAAGACAGCTTCATAAGGGTCAATCTTTACATTTATATGTTCTTGAATGTTACTTTTCTCCCAGAGTTGCTTTTTTTTAATTTTTAAAAGGACCTAGAATAGTAACTTTAAGACAAAAATCTTAGGTCCTGGCTAAAAACCAAAACAAAACAAAAACCCCAAAAAACCTCCCAAAACAAAACAACAAAAAACTTGTTCCATCATCAGAAAACATTTGTCTTTCTTGCCAGGGCAGGAGTTCATGTCTTACTTCCCTAAAAAGTAAGCAACATCAAGTTATTTAGATATAAAATGTAAACTAAGAGGCTAGCTATCCCCATGGGAGTTTGATATTTGATCTTTTAAAAGGCCCAGATTCACAGAGGTATGATGATACAGGCTTTGGAAGCACTAATACTCAGAGACGAGGTTAAGGGCAGTCTAGACCACAGATAATCCTTGTCCATAAGATCAAAAGTTAAACCATGTTACTTTTATCACAGAAATGTATTTGTAGAATCATAATTTACATCACACCCTTGGTTTTTTATCAAGGGGAGACAGGAGGAACCAAGATGCATATGAAGAATGTTTACATACCTGTTGTAAAATGCAGTTCACTGTGTGTATCCTTGTCATGTTTATAAAGATCTGGGTGAGATATTCCTTGTAAAGTTCAGTGCCAGGAAGAATGTGGTCTCTGATGATAAACCGGTGTGCTTCCTTGTATCCTACATAAGAACTTCATAACCTTTATTTCTCTTTTTGTTAAGGCAGCCGGGAAACTGGGAGCAAATCCACCCTCAATCTGTGTGTATGGTTATCTTCCCTAACTGCATGGCTTCAACATTCCCCAGGGTCAGGAATGTATGTGTGACTCATCATAACGCCCTTGCTAATCCTTTTTGGAAACTGGCAGGATATTGGAAAAAAAAATTACTGGCTCAATAAAGCTCTCTGTTTTCTGAACTCTAGCCCCTCACACTGTGTTAATGCTCAGGAACACATGTACTAACTTGGGAAAAGCTGAACATATTAGTCAACTTCCTGTATAGGGTTTTTTTCTATATTCAGAACATTTTCAAGCTTGGAAAATAAGACCTCATTCTTAAGTACTTTATAGACTTTATTCCCTAAAATTTGATCAAACTTAATAAGCTTAAAGGCTATATTCTCTGGATAGGCCAGGTCAAAAGCACATTCCTAATCCTCAGTTGAAATATGCCAAATAATTGGCTCTGTTTTACTTAATTCTGAGTTTTATAGAATTTATCTATAATTTACTTTCGCATGTAATTTGTGCACTGAGAAAACTCAGATGTAAAAAAAATTAAGAACTGTTTTGTTCTTGAAATAATTTTTAGAGAAAAGCCCTTTAATGAGGTCATTTTGAAGTTCAAAGACATGACTAAATAATATTAAAACTTCACTTTGAAATAGAGTCACCTGCAACCTACTGAATGGGAGAAAATATGTGCTGACCATATATCTGACAATGGATTAGCATCCAGAATATATAAAAAACTACTACAATTCAATACCAACAGAGGACCCAATTAAAAACTGGCAAAGGACTTGAATAGATATTTCTGCAAAGATTACATACAAATGGCCAATAAACATGTGAAAAAAAACCAAGATCATGTATAGGAAGGGAAATGCAAATCAATATCACAATGAGATACTACCTCACATCCATTAGGATGGTTACTAGAAAAACCTTCCAGAAAATAACAATTGTTGGTGGGGATGTGGAGAAATTAAAAACCTTGTGCACTACTGGTGGGAATGTCACATGTTGCAGCTGTTGTAGAAGACAGTATGGTGGAGGGTAGGGCTGGGATCATAGGGTTTTAGAGGAGGAGGCAATCTGGAGACCCCTGCCCACTGGTTCTCTGTTTTCATTGTCAAAGACATATTTTAATAAGTTATTTCCCCAATGGACTTCTGTTTTAAGAGATGCTTGCTAATTAAATTGTACAAATTAAGAATAATAATAATAAAAAGAAAACAGTATGGTGGTTTCCCAAAAATTAAAAATAGAATTACCATATGATCTGCCCATTCTATTCCTGGGCATATACCACAAAGAAGGAAAAGCAGAGTCTCAAAGATATATCTGTACATCCATGTTCAAGAAGCACTCTTTACATTTGTCAAGAGGTGGAAACCACCCGTGTCCACCAATGAATGAATGGATAAACAAAATGTGGTGTGTACGGGCATATACTGCATAATGCTGTTTTGGTTAATGATGGACTGCATATAAGATGATTCCACAGGATTATAATGGAGCTAAAAATTTCCAATGGCCTAGTGACCTCAGCTGTTGTAACATTGGAGTGAAATGCACTACTCACATGCTTGTGGTGATGCCTCACATGCTTGTGGTGATGCTGGTGTAAACAAACCTACTGTGCGGCCTGTGGTATATATAAAAGCATAGCACATACAATTACAGTAGTGCGCCAGACCACATAGATTTGCGTAAGTGCACTCTACGATGTGCGAATGACCACGGAATCACCTTATGGAACACTTCTCAGAATGCATGCCGATGTTAAGTGGCCCCTGACTGTACATCCATGTAATATTATTCAACCTCAAAGAGGAAGGAAATTCTGACAACTGTTTCAACATGGATAAACCCTGAGGACATTATGCTTAGTGAAATAAGCCAGTCACAAAACGATGAAGACTGTATGATTCCATTCAGATGAGGCACCTAGAATAGTCAAATTCATAGAGTCAGAAAGTCGAAGGGTGGTTGCCAGGGAACAGGGAGAAAGAAAGAGGTGTTATTATTTAATGAGTGTAGCGTTTTAGTTGTGCAAAAGGGAAAAGTTCTGGAGATTGGTTGCACAACACTGTGAATACACTTAACACTACGAACTATAACACGTAAGGATGGTTAAGATGGTAAATTTTAGGCTATGTATACTTTTTAAAATAAGGAAAACATGGTTACTGATGTTCAAGTATTTCCAGAGCATCCTATGTGTCCAGAGGGTGTGAGGAGAAAGAGCGAAGGCGGGGCTCTCAGATGGGCAGTTGCACGCATCTCAGCCAGGGCATGCGGTGTGTCATGAGGGGGAAAAGCCATAAGAAAAGGAATAACCAAAGGGCGTTACCAGGGAAGAACTGTGACCCCTTTGAAACACCAGGGCAGCCTCCACGCCTGCTCTGTCAGCTCTTAAAGCCTGGCACAGAGGCTGTCAACAAGTACTTGCTGAATGGAGAAATGGGTAAGAAGGATAGAAACATAAGGGAAAATCCCAAGATTTCTGACTTAGTATCCAGGTGAATGGCTTTGCTACAGATAGAAGTTGTGCAGGTGCGAACGGGAGACAGTCTGAAGGTGATGACAAGTTCAGTTTTAGACAAGTAGGATCTTACATGACACAGGCATTCAGAGGGCTGCCATGCAGAGGAAAGGTCAAGGTTAGAAACAGGAAGGTGGGCATCATGATCACAGAGGATGAGTGCACGACAGGTGGATGAACCTATCAAGTCAATGAGTCAAAAACCCCAAGGACACCCTGGACGGTGTGGGTCAGTGGTTAGAGCGTTGGCCCCCCACACCAAAGAATTGCAGGTTTGATTCCTGGTCAAGGGCATGTATTGGGGTTGCAGGTTCCATCCATGGCCCCGGTCACGTGTGCGGGAGGCAACTAATTAATGTATCTCTCTCACATCGATGTTTCTCTCTCTCTCTCCTTCCATTCCTTCTACTCTCTCTAAAAAAAAATCAAAGGAAAAAGTATCCTCGGGTGACAATTAACAACAACAAAAAACAAAGGACTAAAGACAGAGACAAAAGTGCCCATGGCACTTGGTGAAGGACATACGCGAACTGAGAGGCAGCAGGGAACAGGTGGAAGGTGGACTTCCAATAGAACCACTCAAAGTTCTTGTTCTTGGATAAGTCTCTGCTCCTGTTAGGAGGTAAGTGGGCCAGATCGGAATTTGTCCCTTCCCTGGGGCAGCAGCCACTGTGGCACGTGCCCGTTAGAGTCTGAGGAAGGGGTGGCTTGTCCATCCTGCCGTGTGCTGGAGAGAGCCGAGGGCTCAGAGGCTGCACATTTGCTAAGAAGCTTTGAGAGGGCAGTGCTGACCCAAAGGCCACCGCGGGAGCCAGACGGAAGGGGGTCGGCGAGGAAAGGGGCGGAGGAAGTAGAGGAAGCAGGTGTCGGCCGCATACTGGACACTTTTGACCCAGAAAGGAAGGAGGAAATTTGGACAGTAACCAGAAGGATGAAGTGGGCCAAGGGAAAGGGCGTTTTATTCGCAGCTGAAGAAAACAAGAGCTGATCAGGTTGGAAGGTGGGAAGAAAGATGCCCAGAGAAGAGAAGCAAATGAAGAAGCTTTGAGAAGGTGACCATGGTCGGAGTTGGGTCCAAGATGAAGCAAAAGAAAGGAAATGGGAACAAGTTAAGAACAGTTAGGTTGATCCAATGTTTTAAGGTTATTTGAAGGATCCTAAGCTTGAAAGAGACAGAGAGAACTGAGGGCGTTAGAACCAGACAGACTGGGCCAATCCCCAGTTTATCACATACAGGCCATGTAACTGTAGCCTCAAGGTCCTTACCTGGCAAATGGGGATGCTATTATCTAAGGAAATGCTCTGCATCAGAACTGATTTATACCAAGTACTTAGCACTAACTGAGGGTATTTCGTCGCTAAATGGCCATGGCTAGTCTTCTGCTGAAACGTAGGGCTTGGAGGAAGAACCCCGGGGGCTTAAAGAGGTGCTATGGGATGGCAGGAAGGAGCGCTAGAATTGCTGGATGGGACCAGGAGGACCTGATGTCAGGTCTATATGATTCTGCCTCGTTCTCCATCAGGCTCTCACTCTGGGAGAAACAGGAGAGGGAGAAAGTGGCTGTGACACAGGGTAGAGACTCAGCGAGGAGGATGTCCCTACTGCAGGGCTTTGGGTAGGGAGTAAGGGCACATGGCAACTGTGGACCCTGGGCCGGAGGAAGTAGAAAGGATTAGGTGAGGATCAAGTGAAAAATGGGGAGGCAATCGGATCACTGTGAAGTCTATACATGCAGGCTATTCTTACAGTTTTAGGTGCTTTTCATTATTATTATTATTATTATTTTTAAACATATATTTTATTGATTTTTTACAGAGAGGAAGGGAGAGAGATAGTTAGAAACATCGATATGAGAGAAACATCGATCAGCTGCCTCCTGCACACCCCCTACTGGGGATGTGCCTACAACCAAGGTACATGCCCTTGACCGGAATCGAACCTGGGACCTTTCAGTCCACAGGCCAACGCTCTATCCACAGAGCCAAACCGGTTAGGGCAGGTGCTTTTTAATGAACTGAAATGAGGCTTTGTCTTTCCCCTGGCAAATTCTATAGAAACTGCCTGATTCTGACTAAATTCGAATTCTACAGGAACTGCCTGATTTTTACTACTAAAAGGAATGACTTTAGTTCAAATGACCAGCTAACAGGCTTTTGAGAACAAAAGGGGGGCCAAATCATTTCAAAATGGATGCATATTGTATTGAATGAAACCAGAGAGAACCAGGACTTCATTTTCTACTGAAACAGACACATCTGGTTGTGCCCGATAAGGACGCTGCAACCTTGGGAACCGAAGACCTGGGTAACGAGGCCGAGAACGGTCACGTGAAGGCGGCGTTTATTTGCACACCATTGTTGTGCATCTTGTGCTTTACCAATGGCCCACTATGGGCACAATTTAAAGTGTGACTAAGGATTAGAGCAATTCCAGGTGAATGGTCCAACCCATCGTGCAGCTAGCAGTGCTCAGGGAAGGCAGGCCTATTCTCCATTCACTGCTGCAAGTGCCCAGGAAATGCATGCTCTGTGGGGCTCAAATTCTCCATTGTACACATCCTTACACATTAAAAAAATGGAGCAACCATCACTCACGCACTCCTCAAAAATGACAGAGATCCTTTAGAACTCCTCCAACTCACAGTTGAGACACATTCTCTTAGGTAATAAAATACCCATTTTTCTCTATTTTTTTTGTTAATCCTCACCCAAGGATATTTTTCCATTGATTTTTTTTTTTAAGAGAGAGTGGAAGGGAGAGGGAGAGACAGAGAGAAATATCAATGTGAAAGAGACATATTGATTGGTTGCCTCCTGCACGCAGGGCCGGGGAACCTGCAACCAAGGTATGTGCCCTTGACCTGAATCAAACCTGGGACCCTTCAGACTGCAGGCTGACTCTCTATCCACTGAGCCAAACTGGCTGGGATCAAAATACCCATTTTCTATCCTATATTATCTACAATGATTTTCTAAATTCTGTAACTATGTATGGCGACAGAGGTTAATTAGACTTGTTGTGATGATGTTTCACAAAAGACACAAAGATAGAATCATTACGTTGTGTACCCGGAACGAATATAATGTATGTCAATTATACCTCAGTATAAAAAATTATAAAGAATTAAGAATAAAATTAACATCATAAATTGGTATAAAAAATGGCTAAAAAATCCTGAATCTACCAGTTTTCCCCTTCCCTTGGTCTCATCTCGAATGCCTAAATGGTAGCAATAAAAGAATCTATTCCTCTATCGGGCATTGGATGCTGAACTGTCTGAATAAGAACTTGCTTGGACCAGCTATGCAAAGCCATCCTGCATCTTTAGTTCCATCTCATTCAAAGTACAGGTTTTGAAGTTGTTGAGCTTATGAGGACTGCTTTGTGAGGAATGCCAGGACGGTAGGCTATAGTTATTCTCAGCAAACTAGTTTTATTCGTTTCGTGTTTCCTTGTAGAAATAGTAAGTCAGTTATAACCTACATGAATTTCATGCCTGGTCTGTAACAAGAAATCACTCGATAGTTCAACCAAGAAGTCCTTGACTAACTTCACTTTAAGTCATCAATCTTTTGCAGCAACAGATACTGGGGACAACAGTCTAATGAGCCCAAAGGATTGGCTCTGATTCACGGTGACCTTCTGATTTTGAGGAAGTGGCTCTTGAATGTTCTGCTTGACCAGACAGGCTGGAAACCACAATTAGGACTGGAAGGGCCTCTGAGAGCCCCGTGGTCAATTACTTTTCTTTCTGTAGGGAATCGAGACTCACAGAGGCTAAGGAACATATGCAAATTCACACAGCAATTCAGTGGGATGAATGGGCAGAACCCGGGTCTCCTAACCTTTAGAGCAAAGCTGGGTGACCTCTGTGAAGAGAGATTTCGGCACTACTTCTCGATTTTGCTGCCATTTAATTATCTCATCTATATTTTTGTTCTGCTATAAAAACACATTCATAGCCCTAGTCCTATCTTCTTATATTCATATTTTCTCTGAGTCTGTAGCCCTCTTTATTTCTTTAATTCTTTAATTTTAATAAATTTATGATTCCCATTGAAAATTAAAATTTTGAGCTTTCTTCTCATATATATATCTTAAAACCAGCTTTGGCTGACTTTCAAATGAAATAACACAGCTTAGAAAACATCTCACTGGAAACTGTAAGAGAGATTTGGTTTTCATCAAGGCTATTCTTTAGCAGGAACATTTTTAGGTGGTGTTAAAAATACTGCAGATTCATCCAATTCATAGTTGCCTTCCCCAAATCACAAATTAGTAATTAACACCTCCAAATTTAAAAGGAAATATCAGATCATTCAGTTTTTCCTGAATTCTTAAAAAGTTTTCTTCTTTTTCCTCATGAGAATCTCAAAAAAATCTCCGTTGTGGTTGTACCTGTTTTTAGCATTTGCTGTGTTAAACTGAGAAGATTTTCATCCCAATACTCAACAGATAAAATAATAGCTTGCCCAAGGGCACTGAGAAAAATGCAGGCAGAAACAAATATATAAAGCAGAGTGACTGGTTTTCTGTTTAGTGCCTTTAAATACAAATAACACAGTTACTTTGGGGAAGGCAAGGCGGTTTTGAAGATGAGTATGTGTACCTGGAGGTAAGAATGTATACATACTTCCCCTTCATTAAAGACGATGGTAGAAATGCAAGGCAGGATTCAAATAAAATAAAAGAATCATGTTAAATTCTGGCTCAAATAATAGGAATATTTCCTTCTGGTCCTGGGAGATCGCCAGTGGTCTGCTTCAATACTGTGTCCTTATGGTGCCTATAATACTTGGATTTCTTGCCCAGGAGCCTGCTGTCTGCCTGGGTATCTACTCTAGACACATTTTGATGAACTTTTAACCTTTGTTTTTTTCTTCAGGGTGGAATTAATTGACTCTGGGGCCTGGGATGCGTGCCTGTCAGTAGGATGGACAGACGCCGGCTGCAGTCACTGGGGAATGCAGGGTCTGCCTTCTGCGACTCCATTTCTTAGTGACAGATGCATTAATGGGAATGGAACTAGTCCTCAGCAATCTGAGGTCCACACTGAATCCGAAGAATCTCCAGAAGAATTCCAGGCAGAGAGGGAATGCTGCACCTCCCACCCCCAAACAAGGGGGATGTGATTGACATGAAGGTCAGAATTTTCCTTGAGGCCCAAGAATTCAAAATCTACTCACTGTTCCCTTGTAACTGGGGGCATGTCAGGCTGAACTCAGGAGGGGCAGGGAGAGTTACCTGCCAAAGCAAAGCCTGCCCTCCCCCAGCTGGGAGTTGTCCTGGGTGGGTCTCAAGTCTGGCTGCTTCGCTGGCTTCTCACAGCTGCCCCAGAGGCCTCCAGGTCTACCTCGGAGCATTGAGCTGCTTTCCAGGTTATGTTTCCTGAATGTGCCATGTTTTAGCCAGCGATACAAGGGCTGGAAACAACTCTTCCTTCCTTTTCTTTTTTTTAAAAAAATCCATTTTTATTGATTTCTGAGAGGAAGGGAGAGGGAGAGAGTGATAGTAACATCAATGATGAGAGAGAATCACTGATCAGCTGCCTTCTGCGCAACCCCCATGGGGGATTGAGCCAGCAACCCGGGCTTGTGTCTTGACTGGGAATTGAACTGTGACCTCCTAGTTCATGGTCGACGCTCAACCACTGAGCCACGCCAGCTGGGCTCTTCCTTCCTTTTCAATGCAATCACAGCACCTTCCAAAATGACAACAGATTTGGTGTGCCCTCACCTATGGCTGTCCTGTGCTAGCTGAAGTGGGGACATGAACATGCCTTGCACTTAAGGCAGAGAACCCTGGAGCCTTCAGAGGCTTTGTGGGGTTCTAGTCGAAACCGAAAAGTATATTTATATACAACTGTGGACCCAAGTCATGCTGCAATGGACATGACAAAGTATGGTACTTCACATTCTCCCCTTTGTTCTGGCATGAATGAAATGGGGGACAGAAAACCCTTTTATAGTTTCATATGGGTTCCTTTGGGTTGACTAGTTACCCTGAAAACGTGAGGGACATTAAGGAAAGGAGAGGCCTATGACAGTCAATCATAATGTTCAGAACAAGTCCATCCTTCCTTCTTAAAATATAAAAAACCAAAAACTGAAGCAGAAGGAAAACTTCCAAACTCATTCTGCCAAGCTAGCATTACCCTCATACTAAAACCAGACAAAGATATGGATAGTAATATCCTCCAAATAAAGAAAAAAAGAAATTTGCAGGCCAATATCCTTGATGTACATAGGTGTAAACATTCTCAACAACATATTAGCAAACCCAGATTCAACAATGCGTTAAAAAGATTGCCCAGCCGGTATAGCTCAGTGGTTGAGCATTGACCCATGAACCAAGAGGTCCCCAGTTCAATTCTCAGTCAGTGTACATGCCCGAGTTGCAGGCTTGATCCCCAGTAGGGGGCGGGCAGGAGGCAGCTGATCCATGTTTCTAGCTCTATCTCTCTTCCTCTTTCTAGAATCAATAAAAACATATTTTTTTTTTTTAAAAAGATCATACACTGTGACCAAGTGGGATTTATCCCAGGATGCAAGGATGGTTCAGCAACTGTAAATCAATATGATACGCTGCATCAATAAGAGGAAGACTAAAAACCATATGTTCATCTCAATAAATGCAGAAAAAGCATTTCACAAAATTCAACCTCCTTTTATGATAAAAACTCTAAAAAGTGGGTAGGGAAGGAACACACTTCAACATAATAAAGGCTATGTATGACAAACACACAGCTAATATCATACTCGGGGTGAAAAGCTCAGAGCTTTTTCCCTAAGATAAGGAACAAGAGAAGGACGCCCACTATCACCACTTCCCAATATAGCATTGGAAATCCTGGCACAGAAATCAGACAAGAAAAATAAATAAATCATCCAAATTGGAAAGGAAGAAGTACAACTCTCACTATTTGCAGATAACATGATATTATACATAGAAAAAAGAACACACCCTAATAACATCACCAAAAAAGCTATTAGAACTAATAAGTGAATTTAGTAAAGTTGCAGGATACAAAGTCAACATACAGAAATCTGTTGCATTTCTATACACCAGTAATGAACAATTAGAGGTGAAATTAAGAAAATAATCCTATTTATAATTACATCAAAAAGGTAAAATACCTAAGAATAAATTTATCCAAAGAAGTGAAAGACCTATACTCTGACAACTATAGAAAACATTTTAAAAAAAGCTAAAGAGGATACAAATAAATGGAAGGACATACCTGGCTCATGGATGGAAGGATTAATATTGTAAAAATATTCTTACTGCCTAAAGCAGTGATGGCGAACCTTTTGAGCTCAGCGTGTCAGCATTTTGAAAAACCCTAACTTAACTCTGGTGCCGTGTCACATATAGAAATTTTTTGATATTTGCAACCATAGTAAAACAAAGACTTATATTTTTGATATTTATTTTATATATTTAAATGCCATTTAACAAAGAAAAATCAACCAAAAAAATGAGTTAGCGTGTTACCTTTGACACGTGTGTCATAGGTTTGCCATCACTGGCCTAAAGCAACATAAGATTCCATGTAATTCCTATTAAAATACCAGCAGCATTCTTCACAGAACTGGAATAATCCTAAAATTTATATGGGGTCATAAAAGACCCCGAACAGCCAAAGAAATCTTGAGAGAAAAAATAGTGGAAGGTATCATGCTCCCTGATTTCAAACTATCCTACAAAGTGACAATAATCAAAACAGTATGGTACTGGCATAAAAACAGATATATAGATCAATGGAATAGAATAGAGAGCCCAGAAATAAATCCTCACTTACATGGTCAATTTATCTATGATGATGAAGGAGGCAAGGATGTCAATGGGGTAAAGACAGTCTCACTGAAGATAAGTGGTGCTGGGAAAACTGGATGGACACATGCAAAAAAATAAAACTGGACTAGTTCCTTAACCATATATAAAAATAAACTCAAAAGTAAGACCTAAAACTTCTAGAAGAAAACACAGGCAGTAAACTCTTTGACATGGGTCTTATCAATATTTTTTGTATATGTCTCTTCGGGCAGCAACAAAAGAAAAACATAAACAAATGGGACTACATCAAAGTAAAACGTTTTTTGCATAGCAAAGGGAATCATTTACAAATGAAAAGGCAAACTACTAAATGGGAGATGATATTTGGCAATGATACATCCAATAAGTGGTTAATATCCAAAATATGTAAGGAACTCATACAACCTAACACTGAAAAAACAACCAGTCCAATTAAAAAATGGGCAGAGGATCTGAACAGACATTTCTCCCCATACACATGGCCAATCCTATATAAGAAAGGGCTAATATGCAAATTGACCTAACGTTGGAATGACCGGTCGCTATGACACTCATTGACCACCAGGGGGAAGATGTACTCCCACAGTGTACTCCCACAGGGGGAGTGCCGCTCAGTCAGAAGCTGGGCAAGCACAGCAGTGGTGGTGGGAGCCTCTCCTACCTCCGCGGCAGTACTAAGGATGTCTGACTGCTGGCTTGAGCATGCTGAACTGTGAGACGGCACAAGCTGGGCTGGGTGACCCCCCCGCCCCGCAAGTGCATGAATTTTGTGCACCAGGCCTCTAGTAGACATATAAAAAGATGCTCAACATCACTAATCATCAGGGAAATGAAAATAAAAACCACAGTAAAATATCACTTTATACCTATCAAATTGGCTATTATCAATAAATCAAATAACGTGTTGGCGAAGAGTTAGAGAAAAGGGAACCCTCATACATTGTTGGTGAGATTGTAAATTTGTGCAGCCACTATGAAAAACAGTGTAGCAGTTTCTCAAAAAATTAAAACTAGAGCTGCCATATGACCCAACAATGACACACTGGGTATTTGAAAAAAACAAAAACACTAATTAAAAAGGATATATGCACCCCTATGTTCACTGCAGCATTATTCACACTAGCCAAGATATGGAAGCAACCTAAGTGTCTACTGACAGATGAATGGATAAAGAAGATGTGGTATATATTAAAAACAGAGTATTACTCAGCCATAAAAATGAATAAACTCTTGCCATTTGCAACAACATGGGTAGACCTAGAGGATATTATGCTAAGTGAAATACGCTGGACAGAGAAAGACAAATACTGCATGAATTCACCTGCATGTGGAATCCAAACAAAACAAAACAAATAAATAAACAAAATAGAAAGAGAACCATAGATAATAGAGAACAAACTAATGGTTGCCAAAGGGTTGGGGGGGATGGGTGCAACAAAAACATAAATAAAGCTCACTCTCACATAAGAAAAAAAAAAGATGTCTGGGTTGCATTTTTAAAATAGTTCCAGAGACACAGAAGCATGGAACAGACTGTCAAACCTCAGAGGAAAGGCAGGGGAGGGTGGGGGGGGGGAGGGGAAGAGATCAACCAATGAACTTGTATGCATATATGCATAACCCATGGACACAGACTGTAGGGTGCTGAAGGCCTGGGATGGGGGGTGGGGGCAGGCTAGAAGAGGTCACTGGGGATAAAGGGGACTTACGTAACACTTTCAACAATAAAGATTTTTTTTAAAGTCCCCCTCCCACCCTCCACCCCCCAATTCCTCAGAACCTTCCATTCCCGGAGGACTCTGTGGGGACTCCACTGCCCTGTAGACAGGGCTTCTTCCAGGGAGGGCTGGAATGCCCTGGAAAATGGCATTTGTTCCACAGAGCAAGGGGTTAGGAAGCCTCTTTCCATGCAAGACAAGGAGCAGGGACAGCGACTGGAGCTCGAGGCTGGTGAGCAGCTGGCTGCTGGCATCGATGCTGTCAGGAGCTCTTACTAATGTCGCAAAGGTCCCGCTGTTCCCCGTCTTCCTGTGGCTACCTCTCCAGGTTTCAGATCACATTCGAAGTTGCTTCCCGAAAATAATCACCGCTGGCCTGTCTCTCCTGACACCTTCCCAATGCTGTTTCAACCCTCATCTCATGATCAGCCCCTAGTGCAAGCATGTCAAACTCAAAGGCTAACACGGACCAAATAAACGAGGCATGCGGCCCGCGGGGCCCCGAGTTTGACATGCTTGCCCTAATGTTTTCTCTCTCAAATAAAAGCCTCAACATACTTAATGATTCACAGATGTCTCAAAATCCTTCGACATTCTCTGCTACTCTGGACACACATAACTCATTCTACTGAATTCTGAAGATCATGCTCATTTTTCTTTCCCCACGTATCATACACATAGAGTGCACGCACCGCCCTCCTGCTCGGAGCCCTCTGCAATGCTGGTCGTGAAACGAAAGCTCCTTTTCCCTTGCATTTCTCTCTGGCAGGTGATCACTGCTGACAGCAGTTGATTGTAAGCATGACATTTCTCTGCAGTGTGTTTCTAAAACGTCACGGTGACAGCAGCTTACACAGAGAGCTCGCAGGGCGAAGGGAAAAAAATATGAAGATTTGCCCCCTTTTTCAGATTCTGGTCTGAGAGGGGGGCCTGTCACACCTGGGCTCTGAGACACCACAACAGGTCACCACGAGCGACATGTTTTAATATAACCAACTTCTTGTCATTTACTTGTTAACATTTCTTTTCTCCGGCGCCAGCTTAATTCCCAGAAAACAGCTTATCTACCGTGGTTCTAAAAGTCTGAAATTAATTTTTGAAGCAAACCTTTTTCATTCTAAATGTAACGAAAAGGACTAGGGCTATTATTTTTTAAATCTGCTTTGTCATCCTAAAAGTAACCATCAATTTAAATACTATGAGAAGATGAATCTCTTGTATCATTAAAATTCCTACAGCAGTACGGAATGTTGGCTTGGTGGGCTTGATCTGATATCGAATTTTGGGGAAGGAATACATAAATATATGTAAATATGTAACACACAAATTTGAAGTGTGGATGTAATATTTGATTGAAATACAGAGATGGGCAAAAGTAGGTTTATGGTTGTGAGTACACCAAACACAGTTTATTCTTGTATTATTATTTATTAATTATTGTATTATTTATTATTACTAATCTACTTTAGCCCACTCCTGTATATATCAGAATCAACCAATGTGAACCAGTAATATGTGTGCCTGAAGTTTTTTTTTTTTTGGTTTGTTCTCATTTGTGACAAATATTAACTGTACTTACTATCCTCTAATACTTTTTTGGGGGAGGAGGGGAGTTTTGTTGAATCTCAAGGAATATGACAGAGTTGAAATCAGGAAAAACTTTAAAAACCAACCAACCAAACAAAAAATTTCAGGAATGAATACTTTTTAAGTGAAATATCAGCTAAAACTCTAGTACTGATTACTACCAGTGCCCTGGCAACTAGTTAAGTCAGGGCTGCTCCCATTTTTAAATTATAATTTCATTATGTGCGGTACCAGGCTCCTTTGTCAAGTAAGGCTTTGTTTCAGGGTTGTTACGTAATTCAACTGATGGGTGAAAAAGGCCTTCTAGGCCTGGCAAACCTAATTGCAATGGCATTGTCCTGGCCTGCGGATGGGAAATCATTAAACTGGCATTCAGTAACCGGACTGTAACAGAAAAATTATACTACCGCACAGCTTTTAAAATAGCCTTCCAAGCTTCCGAGTGTTTTAACCAGTCTCCTCCTTGACGCTCTGGGACTTGCCTCCTTGACGCTCTGGGACTTGACACAACCTGACAGGTAAGCAATGATGTTGGACGCGGGTGGCCTGTCTGCTGTTCTCCGAGCCTGTACCGTCCATCTCAATCGCCCGTTTCCCCTGTCCCTTAGCCCATCGCTTGGCCCAGAGCCCTCCTGCCTGCCATTTGCCACTTGTTCTGGGCTATTTTAATTCTGGACGAGTTGTGGTAGCTGCTATATTTAAATTGGCCTGTGCGGTGCAGAAACACGGCAAATGCTAGTGGCAACCTTTTCCCTTTTTGACATAACGCAGTTGTGCTCTGGCTTTGAGTCAAGATTCGGTACCATCCACACTGGCTCAGCTCCCGCCTGCATCCAGGTGCTGACCGCTCATTGGGTAGGGTGGGGTGGGGTGGTTTTCTGGGAGGGATGACCCACAGCAGGGCCCCAAACTAGAGTAAATGGAGAATCAGGAACCATCATGGGAGGAAAAGCTAAATGCTTCTGGAATATTGGCAGAGTAAGGTTTCAAAGACCAATGTCCAGATCTGAATTTTGTAGAATGTACCCATTGATCGAGGGAGCCTTAAGGGAAACTGCTCGCACGTGAAGAGCCAGCTTTCTGGCTCCTGGCGCTGAGAAGTGGGCTTGCTAAGACTCACTTGCTCCTCCCCTGCCCTGCGTGGCCCACTGCGCTCCTTGGCCAGTGGTTTCTGCAAGTCTGTGCTGGGAGGAAGGTGTCTCCCGGGACTTAAGCTGTCCCTTCTGAGAAGACAAATACATTGAAAATGCCTCCTCATCATTAAAAGCTCAATACAATATAAAGATGAGGTTTTATAAATGTCCACAGCTCAAAGCTAGCCTATAGCCAGACTCTGTCATGAAGAATCAGAGAGAATCAACCTAAATTTTTTTTACAATCCAGGGCTTTTGCTTTGAGACCTTAACGTACAAATGCTAATACCGACACGCTCATTTCACTGGCCGGGGAATTACAATTCAGACGGGCTATAGGATCCTACCCATCTATCTGAAGTACAGCATTTCTGCCTAAATAGGGCTTTTGAGGTATTTTCTTTGACTGCTTGGGCTATTACACTTTACCTTCTGTCAGCCAAGATTGTACTTGATTTTTTTTTCTTTTCTGAATAAACTTTATACCCAAGCAGGTAGTAAATAAGACAGGGCCTTTGTTTTCTGGGCTGAGTAAGAAAACCATCTTGGAAATGTTTCGCTAGAAAAGAGTATTCACTAGTCAATTCATATGAAACCACTTTTAAATGTCCCCAACAAAGGAGGGCCCATTAGTAGGTTATTTGGTTACATGTAGTCAGGGTTACCAGCTTTCACATTTCTCGACATAGTAGCCAAACAAAGATGGAGAGAATGGATGGAAACAGAGATGCCTGCTTTTACTAGAAGGCACGCAAGTGGTACTGAATATATCATGCTCTGAGTATCATGAAAACACAACTCGAAATAAATCCCGTATTATCCTAGTGCTCTAAGCTTTCAGAGAGCTAATTCCAATTTTAAGAAATCACATGCTGTCTTCTTTCCCAAATACTTTCCCTGACTCCCTGATATTCTTGTAGGTAAGAAAATTACCTGAGCCCTAGCCAGTTGCTCAGTGGTTAGAGCATCAACCTGGGGACCGAAGGGACCTGGGTTTGATTCCGGTCAAGGGCACGTACCTGGGTTGTAGGCTTGATCCCCAGCCCTGGTTGGGGCATGTGTGGGAGGCAACCAATCAATGTGTCTCTCTCACATCAGTGTTTCTCTCTCTGACGCTCCCCTTCCCTTCCAGTCTCTCTAAAAATCAACGAACAAGTATCCTCAGGTGAGGATTAAAACACACACACACACACACAATTAAAATTACCTGAGGTCCTGAGGTCTTCCTAGTTTGTCTTCTCCTAAGATATAGTTTAAGCTCATTCCATTTAAAAATATTTTTATTGATTTCAGAGAGAGGAAAGGAGAGGGAGAGATAGAAATATCAATGATGAGAGAGAATCACTGATCCGCTGCCTCCTGCATACCCCACACTGGGGATCAAACCCACAACCAGGCATGTGTCCTGACTAGGAATCGGACCGTGACCTCCTGGTTCATGGGTTGATGCTCAACCACTGAATTACACCAGCTGGGCTTCAGCTCATTTTTAAGTGACAAGGACACATGTGAGAGGTCTTCCACCACAACTCTGCATAAATCTTCAGAATAAACTGTATTCACAAGTGTGGAACAAGAACCCGCCACAGAAATGCTGGGGACAGGAGGACAAGTGTGTCCACAGCACAACAGGATCGTGGAAGCGTGCTGTCCCTCAGCGAACGTCCAGTCCTCTCATTTACTACCTGACAGTCCTCTGGATCTTCCTACACAACAAGGACTGAGGCGGGCTCTTCGGAACTCCCCGCTCTGAGACTGAGGGACAGAAAGGTCATATGAGGTAGGAAAGAATCAAGCAGAGAAGAAACCAGTTCTGGCCTTTTGAAAAAGGAGGGGGTGCAATTTTAATAATTACTAGTGCTTTTAAAGGCACATTTCTCATACCTTCAAAATTATTAGTTCAATTTTGTTATGTTGTGTGCTTCTCTGTGATTATTACCAGCTAACACACACACAAATATATACAGATATCACTCCAAGATCACAATAAACCAAGGGCTGATTTCTAAAAGGGATAGGGTAAAGGAGAAGTTAAGAAAAATTCTAGCGCATTTCTTAAGGAGTCCTGGAGAGGAACATGAAACAGACAAATAAAACCATAGGTGGTAGGAGCTGAAAACAAAGGGGCATAGGCCACATTTCTGAGTCTGGGGGTGGGAAAGAGGGGTGACTGGATGGGACAGGTCCCAGGAGTTCACACCACCCACAACCGGACAGGCTCACCCCAGGCTGTGCAGGTGTGAGCAGGGAGGTGACCTGTGTCTATGCTCGCTGTGGCCTGGAGGACAGCCCCCGCCTCTGGCCATCACATGGCACTGGCAGGACAAGGTACAAGGGAGAGCTGCAGTCTCTTCCTCGTCAACGCCATGACTTGTAACCTGCAAAGTACAGCAGGTCCTCACGTAACAGCGTGATGGGTTCTGTGACTTTAAGAAAAACGTATAAGGAAACGAACATCACCACAGGCTAATGGGTACAAACAAGAGTTAAGTTCCTAGGGCATCTCACCAACGTTACCACGAAACGACTTTATTCGAGGACCTGCTGTATCACCATTGGAAAAATATAAATACCTGGTATTAAGTTAAGCAAGCAAGCAAGTATTGATGATGATGATGATAATTACTGTTAAGATTGACCGAGTGCCTTTTATACACGGGGCCTAAACTTGCATTTTCTAAGAACTTGACGTGTAATGTCTCCTATGATCCACCCTGGCTTACGGGCTAGTGTGCGGTGGGAGCTCATTTGAATCGAATGTCAGCATTGTGCGTACACACCCACCCAGCCCCCATCCTGCTCCAGCTCTCTAGCCTCCCCCTGGGGTGGTCTTCCTTCTCACTCCAGCCATAAATACTTGGTTTCCCTCATCATCTGAATTAATAAAGAGGAACATTTTTTTCCAGGCACATTTAACATTTTTCTTAACATATACATTTCTCCTTTTCGCACGAGTTAATTCTTATATATAATAACCTTTTAGGGACAAAAATTTTGAGTTTAACTAAAAGTAGGATCGATGCTATCAAGTAACAAGTGATTACAAGCTGCACTAGCTTTTCAAATGATTTACTCCAAGAAAAGGGATTCAAAAAAACATTGAAATCAGGTTTAAATTTAACATCTCTCTCAGACATTGCCATGTTGCTGTGTTTCATTGGGGTTTCAGCGGTGATACACACCAAATCCTACACACACCAAGCTCTCTAAGGCAGGCACTTCACGCCTGTGGTGGTGGTGGCATATGAAGCCTTCTGCCTGCTGGGCCGCTCTGAGGCCACCTCTACATCCACCCTGGTCCCTACTGTCTCCTCCATCTGGAGGCTCTGACGGCTCCCTCTCACCTACTCCCCTCGGCTTGTCCTTAGGTGTCTCGGTATTTGTGCCATTTGGCACAGAAAACCTGCTACCTCAATCTGTGGCATATTGTTCCAGCCACAGCATAAATGTAACCCTCGGATTAGATTAGCATAGTGGAGATTTCACGGTCTCCCTGGACCGGCACTGTAGACGGAGACAAGTTACTGCGGATCCACAGACTTCAAACCTGAAGATCTCTCTTCCACCGCAATGGAACACACTCGAAGTGGAGTTTCTCGCTGTGTGTCGAGTCCCCTCCTAGTGTGCTGAGGAGCACGAGTTCTAGAATCAGACTGCCTGGATGCTATTAGCTCTCGCCATCACTGGCCTGGAGGCCAGGGGCGTTCCCTCACCTAGCCGTGCCTTCGTTTCAGGAAGGGTAAACCCACCTTCTGGGGTTATCATGAGGACCACAGATGACACATGGAAAGCCCCAAAGAACAGACAATGCACATAGGGTACTCAACTTCATTACCAATTAATACTTATCAAATTAATTAGTTCGATAACTTAAAAATGTATTACGTTTTGCCCTGGCCAGTATGGCTCAGTTGGTTGAGTGTTGCCCAGTTTAATACCCGGTCAGGGCACATATTCAGGTTATGGGTTCGATCCCCAGTCGGGTTGTACACAGGAGGCAACTGATCAATGTTTCTTTCTCACATTGATGTTTCTCTCTCTCTCTCTCTCTCTCTCTCTCTCTCTCTCTCCCCCCTTCCACTCTCTTTAAAATAAATAAAAAACATATTAAAATATATATTAAGTTTCTGAATAAGATATTCAAATGGTTCAAAAAAATAATAAAAAAATAACAGGGAAAATCTCCCTTTTACCTGGTCCTGACCCAGCCATAGCCAACCAGTGTTGATGTTTTTTAAAAAAGACCTTTCCATAGTTTCTTTAAGAGTATACAAGAAAATGAAGTTCCTGTTTTCTTTTTCTACACAAAAGAAAGCAATACATACAATGTGTCTGTTCCTTTGTGAAATGCAACAAGAAAACAGTGACCAAACGGAGCATAAGCCTTATACTGTGGCAAACTACGGCAGCCCTTGACTATCGTGAGAGGTGACAGTGAGTGGAACCCCCCGGGTGAAGCCGGGACAGCAATGGGGTGGGGCTCTAGTCAGAAGGCCTCTGTTTGGTCCTGGGCCCGTCATCTGCAAGCTGTGCAGTCCTGGACAGATTATCTAAAAGTGCTGGAGGTGTGGAGTTGGTCATCATCATGTTTGTTGTGGGGATGTAAGATTTGTGTGCAAGAGTTTTGTAACCCTGGCTGGTGTGGTTCAGTTAGAGCAGTGGTCGGCAAACTGCGGCTCGGCAAACCGCGGCTCACGAGCCACATGAGGCTCTTTGGCCCCTTGAGTGTGGCTCTTCCACAAAATACCGGCTCTTCCACAAAATACCGACTTCTGCACATGGGCCACGAAGTTTCAATCGCACTGTACATGCGTGCCCGCACGTGGTATTTTGTGGGAGCGCACTGATCACCAGGGGGCAGCTCCTGTATTGAGCGTCTGCCCCCTGGTGGTCAGTGTGCATCATAGCGACTGGTCGACTGACCAGTCAACCGGTCCTTCGGTCGCTTACGCTTTTATATATATATATATATAGATGTTTCTATTTCCCTCTCCCTCTCCCTTCCTCTCGCTGAAATCAATGCAAACTTGTTTAAAGAAATAAGAATTTTGTAAATTGAAGATACACACACCGAGCGTTATTACCAGTTAGAAGCTACCACAACCCTTGAGGCCACTCCCCCTCCTCTGGAAACCCCAGTGGAGTGATGAGAGCACAAGTCTCCATCTGTGACCTGGAATCTGGCCGGACAGATGCCATTCCTCCTCTAGGGCCACCTCGCTGGTGTGGGGTGCGCTCTGTGCTGTAGCTCTATCTCGCTCAACTTTTCCAACATGGGTCCAGTTTCTTTGAGAGCCGACCCCGAAATGTGTCAACATAATGGGAGGCTGAAGGTGTGAAAGTCAATGAGAGGGAGACTGGAAGGAGAGGGGGTGACACACAGGACCTAGCGGTTTCCCTTCCTCACCAGCAGCCCGACCTGTTTGGTCCCCCGAGAGCGTGGCAGTCACGGGTGTTCTGACACTGGCCGCGTAAGTGGGCGCGTGGGCCGGTGCTGCGTGCGCACTGGTCAAGGGGAAGCTGTCCGGGGGATTAAGAGATTTGGGTTCTTTTGCTGATTCCTCACTATTTGTGACCAGAGGCCTCTCACCTCCCTGTGATCCATTAGCTTCCTCAGCTATAAAATGAAGGGGTTCGAGTGAGAATTCTAATTAATTCTTGTAACAAAATTTAACATACTTACACTTTCAACAATAAAGATTTAAAAACAACAACAACAAAAATTTAACTTACTTCCCTCCACCCCGACACAGTGAGAGACCAGGGTGCATGCTCTGGCTGGCAGGGACCTGGGCTGTCCCCGCCTCCTGCAACAGGCCTTCCACCAAACCTGAGCACGCCCACAGATCCTGAGCACCCCCACGGATCCCGAGCATGCCCCTGATCCCGAGCACGCCCCCGATCCCGAGAACGCCCACAGATCCTGAGGACCCCCCGGATCCCGAGCACGCCCCTGATCCCGAGCACGCCCCTGGATCCCGAGCATGCCCCTGGGTCCCGAGAACGCCCACAGAACCTGAAACTACAGCTTAAAGGTGCCAAGTAAAGAGTCCTAAAGTCCCTCCAACCTGAATGTTCAATCACTGTGGCAGCTATACTTTTGTTTCTAAAGAAGTCTGCTTATTACGTATAAACAAAAACAAGATCTCTCTTTATTATCTTTAAAAAGTGAGACTAGCCTTGACCTAGAATCAAACCCACCACCTTTTGGTGCACAGGACAACGCCCCAAACAGCTCAGGTCCCCGGCCAGAACCCACTAAAATAAATCATTTTGCTTTAGTAGATCAAGTTGGAGGTAAGGTGATTATACCTTCTAGCTAAAATTTTCCTGCAATTTGAACGGTAAAGAACCCGAAATAATAGCCTGGACATAGCAATCAAATCACATGTGGAAAGTGAAATATAAAGTTGTATGTATTTCATACAACGTAGATCAACATGTCTAGCAATAGATGTGTACACATGTGAGCATAGAGCAGAAATGTCCTCAAGGATTCGTGGCTTCTTCTTCTTATTATTATTTAAATCCTCACCTAAGGATATGCCTTCTATTGATTTTTAGAGAGAGGAGGAGAGGGAGGAGAGGAAAGGAGGGTGAGAAAAAGAGATACATGTGAGAGATAAACATCAACTGGTTGCCTCCTATATGCACCCTGACTGGGAATCGAACCCAAAACCTAGGTAAATGCCCTGACCCAGAATCAAACCCGCCACCTTTTGGTGCACAGGACGACACCCCAACCAACCGAGCCACCTGGCCAGGGCCTTGGTTGATTATTTTTATCACTGGATCGCTAACGCTAACCACAGTCCTTAAACATCCTGCAATCTGCTCATTAAACCTGGAACGAATTCACATTGTATCAACCCATTTCCCAAAATCTGGAAACTGAGAAAGGCCTCAGAGATTACCGAGTTTGATTCACATACAGATCAGCGTCGGCTGGAGCAGGTAAGGTTCATCACACTCACCCACACTCACGTGCACCCTGCAAATGTCTGCCTGCGGGGACCCAGCCTGCATGCTGGTGTCAGCGCCCACGGGGACAGCATGGTGGGAGGCACCATAACAGAGCCATACGGGATGCAAAGTTCTAAGAGTCCCACGAGCTGGGCTAAAGGCACTCCTGCACGACCATGAGGTGATGAACCGTGGGGACCTGCCACCCTCAGGGGACTGTCAGAAGGCGCCATGTACAGGGATGGCTTTAATTTGACTGCCAAGGACTGTCTACTCTTCAGGAAAGCACACAGGTGTTTGCCAAATATTTGTTTTTAATTAATTACACTTCTAATGTATTCACATCTCTTTTAAGAGAGGGAAGGTATGGAAGGAAGGGGTGGGGGAGGAAGACCCAGAGAAAGGTGGGTGATGGGGAGAGGGGGGAGGAGAGGAAAGACAGCAACACAGGGACTAGTGTGGGATCCACACAGCCCAGGAGAAATGCCCAGCAGGCTCGCGAGAGTTAAGTCTAACCGAGAAAAACTCTAAGTCCCTGAGAGAAATGTGAAAATCACGATTTTAATATTTATATACCTCTATAATGTGTATGTAGATACACACAAACACACTCTAAAGATACAGAATTTTATGCTACTTGCTAAGCATCTATACTCTAGGAATCTTGCTAAACACTTTGGGAGCAAAATTATTACGCTGAGCTCTCCCAACAATCCTTTGGGCTGTTGTTCTCTCTGTTAGAAGGAGATATAAGGAAGTGTGCTCGGACAGCGGTCTGTCCAGAGTACACGGCAGCATCGGACGGACCCCAGGGACTTTTAATGATGAAGCCCACACTCTTTCTTCCACATTATGCCACCTATCAGCTGGAAGTAATTAAAATGTTATGGGGGAAATCTGCTATTTGTGACACTGTTTGCTTATTACACTGGTTTTTATATTTAAGCTGTACATGATCCCAGTAAAATGACCTTTCACTAAAGTTGATCATTCAGACAAAGGTTCTTATAAATTCTGTGCGATGCAGATGAAACTAAGAATGAACTGGAAATTAAGCACCATCGCTAAACCTACTCTGCTTATCAGGGTGCCCCCTGGACCAGAATGCTAGCAGCGGTCCCTTGGGCATTGAAGCCTCGCCTTAACATAGAAGGAGCAAACCCCTGCTGACCCCACTGAGCCAATTTGGTTAAGAGAGCTGAAAATACCACGTGGACAGATGTGTGTACCCAATTATTTCAGGCGTGCAGACCCAGCCCTGGTGCCCAGCACACTGAAATAACCCTTCTTCTTTGGAAGCAAGTGTCTACGGACAAGTTGCAAACTGAAGTTTGATGAGGACATTCCAGGCTCGAGGGAGCTGGTGAGAGATGCTCAACGTTCCCAAGGGCCAGAGTCCACGTGCCACGCCCTGGCCCAAGCAACAGGTCCACATCTGTTCTCACCTGTCCTCTGACCCACAATGACTCCCTCACATTTATTCATGCTCTGATGACCTTGGGTCCTGGGATATATCTTAAACATACACCCTCCAACACCCTGCCCTTTTCTACAACCACTGATGCTGCCCTCTCCCTTCCCAGGAGGGCTGAGCAGCAGCTCTGACATAAGCGACTGGAAGATGGTGAGAGGCAACTCCGACAGGACCGAGCGGGCTCCTAGAAGCCCCGAGAAACGCATCCGCCAAATTCTCTGAGTCTAAACCAGGGGTGGGCAAACTTTTTGACTCGAGGGCCACAATGGGTTCTTAAACTGGACCGGAGGGCCGGAACAAAAGCATGGATGGAGTGTTTGTGTGAACTAATATAAATTCAAAGTAAACATCATTACATAAAAGGGTATGGTCTTTTTTTTTTTTTTAGTTTTATTCATTTCAAACGGGCCGAATCCGGCCCGCAGGCCGTAGTTTGCCCACGGCTGGTCTAAACCAACCTGGGGTGAGGCGGCGTTCCTAAGGCTCGGCGTTCCCCTTTACAGCCCGCTCACCGTGTCAGGCAGGCATCGTACACGATCCACCGCGCACAGGAACTCTCGGTGTCCCTCTGAGGAGGTTCTATAATTATCCCACTTTCCCTGGGGAAGACACCAAGGCTGAGAGCTGTTCAATGTCCTGCCCAAGGTGGAGTCGAGACTTAGCCAGACTCCAAAGCACGTGCTCGTCCTGCACTCCATGACCTTAAGTTACAGCGTGCGCATCAGATCAGTACCTGCTTCATAGTCGAGAATCTTCCTCCCAGTTTGGCCCCTCAAAGACCTGAACTCTTATTAGGGCAGATGTGCGAATATTTTATTCTAAAGCAGATGACCCAGAGGCTGTCTGCCCAACCCCAGGAGGCATCCCACCCCCTATCAGAAAGCTTAGATTTCTTTTCTGTGCTGTTAGGACAGAGATGCCGAAGGTATTCATGCAGGGGTGGGCACTAACAAGTATCCTAAGGAGCAGGACAACATTTTAAATGAAAACATGAGAATGGACGCATTAATTTGAGTGGGTACCACCAGGTTTTGCTAGAGGTACTTGAAGGACCTGCATCTTGGTTTTTCAAAGTGAGCTGGACACAATGTTTGTTACAGCACAGCCTGTGATAGCGCCCCCCAGTCAGGGCGTGTCAGTCACACGGGGGCATGCAGAGTCTGGGATGGCGTGCAGCCATCAGACCAACAGCCTGGGGGACACAGGCAGCATGGATGGATCCAAAAACGCAGCCTGGAGTGGCAAAAGACCAACAACAAACCCCTAAAAATTATACACAGCATGTAAACGTTATTAATGTATTAAACATAAATAAGAGAAAATGAGCTTTGTGGTGCAGTGCCATTCATATAAACTAAAAACACACAGGAGAGCCCAGCTGGCGTGGCTCAGTGGTTGAGCTTCAACCTATGAACCAGGAGGTCACGATTCGATTCCCAGTCAGGGCACATGCCCAGGTTGTGGGCTCCATCCCCAGTTTGGGGTGTGCAGGAGGCAGCCGATCAATGATTCTCTCTCATCATTGATGTTTCTATCTCTCTCCCTCTCCCTTCCTCTCTGAAATATATATATATATATATATATACACTTAATATATATATTCAAATGAACAAACAAGAAATACACAGGAGACACAACACGTTTCCATTTATACAGAATCAATGAGCTATAATAAATATTGACTACTGAGCGCTTACAGAAGGGAGTGGACCTGGGAAGGTGGAGAAAGAGGGAAGAGAACAGAAGAGAGTGGCCTGCTGGTGATGGTGCATACAGAAGGCAGAACCAGAGGGATGTGTTCCTTCAACCTTCTACAATGAAGGGTTAAGAAAAGGCAGGAGGGAAGGAGAGAGGCGGGAGGGGAAGTGGGGGAGGAGGGAAGATAGAGGAGTTGATAGAAGGTGGACACAAGTTGTGAATCTAGCTCAGAGCTGCCTCCACACACCCACTGTTAGCTTTCGTCCTACCTTCTACTGTAATCACATGCAACCCTCAGGTCTGTACCATGTGCGTGGCACACGCTCACCCCGCACCCCCACGCCCTGCGTGGCCACGCCTGGATTACAGCCAGTTTGTAGGCTTGAAGACTAACAGAAATGGAGGATAGCACTTGTGGGCATTGGAATGGAACACCTGGATTGATTCTGAGAAAAAAAATGCTCCATTTTCTTTTTCTGCGTCTACAGACTGGCAGAGCTTAAACACGCAGAACACAGAGACCAAGGCAATGAAAGATGAGAGGCGAGTTAATGACCATACGTGACGAAAAGCTCGACCTCGCCTCCTTCCTCCCCTCCACCCAGAGGTGCGGGGGTGGCGGTGATCGCTTTCTCCTTGCTTGGACCCCAGCCTCACGCTCAGGCCACTGTGGAGGTGCTGGCCTGGGCTGGTGGGGAGAAAGCTGGGGGAGCCAGGGGCGGTGAATGAATTCCTAAACAAACTCTCCCTGACACATCACTAAAAATAAGTCTGCTTACATGCACAACACATTTGGGACTGGTAAACTGAACTCTCTCCTTCATCCTCTCTAGAGACTAGACGTTTCAACTTTTAGAGAAAATAAAATGCAGGTGCAACCACGTGGAGCCCCGTGGGTAGGAACTTTTGATGTATGTGATAACGGCGCACCTGCCAAGAGGTTAAGGACTCGCAGAGCGCACAGCCACGGGTGGACAGCCCAGCGTCCTTGGTCAAACGCTGATAAGGCTCACTTGGGCATTGCCTTATTTAGTCAGGCTGCTCTGCCCGGAGCCGGGCACGGTGACAACTGCGTAAGCTGTGACCGGCTCTCTCCTCCCCGCCGCTGGTGCTGACACACCAATTAAAAAGGCTCTCTGGGATTTAAACAGCCTCTCGCCTTTCCGAGTAGCAACTTCTCTACAAAGAATAACGGTATCACAAATAAACCCTGCATGTGTCTATTTGCTTGGCAATGAATTCTCTAAGGCACGCTGAAAACTAAATTCCAGCTCTTAGGGCTTTCTTGCCGCCAACCCTGAACAAATGATGATGTTATATAAGGTGATTCTATTGCGTTGGCTAACTTGCATATTTTCTTCATAAACCACTATTATTACTGTTTCTTTTGTCTTCTTCTTTTGTGTGTGTGTATGTGTGTGTGTGTGTGTGTGTGTGTGTGTGTGAGAGAGAGAGAGAGCATTGCTTGTGTTTAGCAAAATTTTTTTCTCTTTTTTTTTTTTTTTTTTTTACAAATTCAAGGTTTGCAGTACCCCCGCGTGGAGCAAGCCCATGGGCACCATTTTCCCAACAGCACTTGCTCCCTTTCTGTCTCTGTGTCACATTTTGATAATTTGCACAATATTTTAAACTATTTGATTATTATTATATTTGTTATATTGATCTGTGATCAGTGATCATTTTTTATTTTATTTTTTCCATAACCATTTATCACTCTATGCCCTCTTCCACCTCCATGCCCCCTGCCCCCAAATCACCACACTGTTGTCCAGGAGTTCTTTTTTTCTCCTCAATCCTTCAGGTGCACCCCTCCACACACACACACTATTTGTAACTGTATTATTAAAAACAAACAAACAAACAAGTATTATAGTATTGGAGACAGCCTGATCTATCAATAACTTGCTGTAGACCTGACTCTGCTCTCAACAGAACTCTGCTCTCAATGAATTTTATACATCTTTACCTACATACACACATATGTATATGCACATAAACCACTCTATATGTAAATTATTTTCTACAAGAAGGCTAGCATGTGAGCCAGGTGTAATTGCTGATAAATGAGGACGCTTTCTAGGTACTAATATGGAATGCATTCTAATATATATTGCTAATTAAAAAAAACCCCAAACCCAACAGGGTGCACAACAGTGGATTCTGGGCTACAATCCTTCATCTGCAATTCCAACATCTGAAAAACTTTAAAAGCCAACATTTTGTTTTTAATAAGCTTAGGGCCAAACTTATTTGACAATGGCACTGGAAGGTAACTGGAAAGAAGCTATTTGTGGTTCTGATTTATCCCCCTCTGTGTGAATCCTGTCTCCCTAGAGAATGAATGTGCTTGATTACCGGGTGCTGCTCAGACCCTGTGGCGCTGTTGTGCAATTGATGCTCTACGCACCATGTTACTTTTCTAAAATCCAATATGGTGCATTCTAAAACATACCTGGACCCAAAAGGTTTGGAAAGCAATTATGGACGTGTGGTATGTAATCATATGTGTCAAAGGGGACAAAATGTATATTGGTGTGTAGACACATCGGAAAAATTTTATAAAGATACCAATAACATTGCTTATCTTCAGGGAAAGGAAATAGCTGGAATCAGGAGTGGGAGGGAGATTTATCACTCAGTCTAGACCATTTTGCAACTTTAAAATTTTGAACCATAAACATGTGCCATCTATTAAAACATAAACAACATTAAAATTAAAAAATCACCAATTCTTCCCTGGCCAGGAGGCTCGGTTGGTTGGAGTGTCATCAGTGTACCAAAAGATTTCGGGTTCCATTCCTGGTCAGGGCACATTCCTAGATTGCTGGTTTGACCCCCCGTTGGGGTGAGTACAGGAAGCAACTGATTAATGTTTCTCACATCGATGTTTCTTTCTCTCTCTTGCTCTCTAAAAATCAATATAAATGTGTCCTTGGGTGAGGACTAAAAAATCACGAATTCTAAGTACAGGACAAGAGCCTAATCTATTTAAAATATATCCTGTTAACCAGTCTTCAGTAAGCAGCGTTTCACACCCACTGCCAATGGATCCCTTTGACCAGCCTTCCTTAGTACCTGTGAATTTCAGCTTCTCTTGACTCTCATTTTAAGCATGTCCAGGTCTTTCCAATGCTGCTGTCTTTTCCTTTGAACTACAAAGAGTCCTCATTTAACGTTGTTTATAGGTTCTGTGACTTTAAGCCAAACGATGCATAAAGAAACCGATTTTACCACAGGCTCACTGATATAAACAGAGTTCAGTGCCTATGGCAATCTCATCAATGTCATAATGAAATGACATTATACGAGGTTCTGCTGTACTGCTGACTGCTCATTTCTTAAATAAAGCTTTTGTGTCCCTAACCCACATGTGGCTTCTTCAATTAGATCTGAAACTCTATAAAACTCATGTAACTGGCCAGATACACGCTTACTTATATGTCCTTGCCTTTCGATTTCCATGGAATTTCATGAAAGTACAGATAAAATCATCTAACTTTAAAATTTTTACTTGGCACAGTTTTTCTTACATTGGTGGTTAATTATACGGTGTGTATATCTGGTCTTCCTAATGAGCCTCTGGAGCCCATTAGTGAGTGATAAATATAAGCTAAATTGGATTAAGCTTATAAAACAAAAATCATTTCCCAGGAAGGCTTTACAATGAAAAGGAAATGGGAAAAATAATCAAGGCAAGTTTCTGAAGACTTAAGTGCCACCTGTAATGGCTGTGAGAAGTAGGGCCCTGGGCTGATGGAAATTATTCTGAGATTACAATTTCCAAGTGCTGATTCGTGCACGGATGGTGGAGAAAGCCTAGTTACTTTTGGTGCCCTTGCCTCCGCAAGAAGTGGTCTAATAAGAATTACTGTGAGTTAAAAATTGCATTTGTTCCATGTGATATTAAACTAACAAGTTACTTACTGATTTTAATGAGTCCCAAAGGACTAAACTAGGAATCAAAATTTTTAAAAATCATGGGCTACTAAATTTAGAAATAACACCATCCTTATCTTTCTTAGAATCCTTGGAATCACTTCCAAGCGATTTCTGAAAGGTCAACATATTTGATTTAACAATTAGTCCAGTTTCTCCTTTTTAAGACAGATCTCAGAGGCTTTTGAAGAGTGAAATTCCATGCTGTGCAGTACGATTTCTCTCCAACTATGCATTTCATTCAGTTCCACTGCTCTGGCATTGGTAACAAATCTTTGCATCCAAAGCCAAAAATAAAAACGACATCTTCTCCCCTTTTTATCCTTAAAAATTAATCCTAGTAAAGAAGTTTACCTACAAACCATATTGATATGATTACAAGATAAAGGCAAAACATCTACATAGTTTTCAAAACAAATATATAGTTGTTTTAACTGATAATCACAGACTTTTTTTTTTAAGCCAGAAAAATCTTGGCAAGAATTCTAAGTCACCCTTTTACTTTACAGATGAAAAGCACCAAGCCCAGGGAAGTCACATCTTATTGTCTGTGTTCCATTCACTATGCACTGCAAGGTGTACAATTATTAATAACTGGCTGGACTGAAACAAGCAAGTGCATATGCATAGACAGTCTTATAAGTATGGCAACTTATCTGCACCCTATTCCTGGGGAGCACAGGAAGATGGGGGGAGTTGGAGGAGGTACCCAAGAGGGTTTGGCCGAGACAGGTTCATCTTCCCGCCCCCCTACCTCGTGGGTTGCTAAGCCTCTGGCGCCTTCTCCAGCAGGATTTTGGCGGCACCAGTACTTCCACCCGGTAGTTGGCTGTTTACTTGTTTGCCTCACCTAGAGGGTGAGCGCTGCCTTGGAAAACCCATTTCTCAAACATGCATAATGGCATGTCAACACCCATGAAGTGAACTTGATCTACAAATGATGTGAGGGTACAGATGGGCCAAGTAGAGCTGGACATCCAGGACGGTGGATGGTGGGTCTAGAAGCAGGAAAAGTAGAAAAGGGGGTAGAGCGGTGATGGCGAACCTATGACACGCGTGTCAGAGGTGACACACGAACTCATTTTTTTGGTGGATTTTTCTTTGTTAAATGGCATTTAAATATATAAAATAAATATCAAAAATATAAGTCTTTGTTTTACTATGGTTGCAAATATCAAAAAATTTCTATATGTGACACGGCACCAGAGTTAAGTTAGGCTTTTTCAAAATGCTGACACGCCGAGCTCAGAAGGTTCGCCATCACTGGGGTAGAGGGATGGGAGCAGAAAGGCAAGAAAAAAGCAAGAGTCAGAAGTCAAGAGACAGGGAGGTGAGCTTTTTGAGAACACGCTTAACCAGGAAGGTGAAGCAGAAAGTGGAGCCTGGGGACAATTTCTCCAGGAGAGATGAGTGTGTGCGCTCTTCTTAGTCAACACTAAACCAACAGAGGTCATGCGGCGACAGACTTCCATCATGGTCACAACAGTCTTAGGTTATTTCAATCATCTTCGCTTCACATGTTTTCATTAAGAGCTAGGACTCTGAAAGACCCAACAAACCAGTCCAAAGAAATACACCCCTACTCTCCCACGACACCACGCTGCCTTCAGTATGGGAAAACACATTTTCTATAGAAACCTTATTTGAGAAGATGGGGCAATAGTGGAGTCAGATCCGATTTCATTTCTTTACAGGATTAAAAGGAAATAACCGACTCCCTCGGCTTAACAACATAAGTGCCACCATGGCAGCGAGCGTCTCTATCCATCACCAAGATGCCGCCAGCTACAGTGTGGTCCTCTTTAGAGAAAGATGATAACATATATCTTTTAAGCAAGAACAACAAGATGGTCTAATGGATTTGTAGTGATAATTCAAGCTTTGATATTTTTAAAAAAGGATCTAACCCCAAAGGCATTTAATTGAAAAAATGTACACGCATCACAAATATTCAGAAGCTGTGTGGGCCTTGGGTATATCACGAGATGTTCTCTGTTGTAACTGCTGCTGTGCCCACAACCACTTTACTTTTTGCTCTGCTTAGAACACCCCCCCCCCCATTTCTGCCTGGAAAATCCTTCTCATGGTTTGAGTTCCGAATGTAACCCCCTCCCCATGAGACCTTTCCCAATGCTCCCACATGGATAAAGTAGCCTTTGCTTTAAAAACTTTATCCAGCCCCGCGAAGATAGTGAAAAACTTGCCCACAGCACTCATGCCTCACCGCGCATTACAGCGACTTGCTGCATTTCGCTCCTGGGGAACAAGGCGCTGGACAGCGGGATTATGTCCTGCTCACTTCTGCACTGACCATGCTCTCACGAAGCATCGACAAGTCCAGGTCAGTGGCGTAGGGCTTCCATGAATTGTCATGCACTCATGGCATGTGGGCCTGTGGGTACTGACTCTCCCTACTTTTACTCTATTCTTCTGATGCCATTTTGCAAATGACAATTGACCTAACTGTGTAGGGGAAAAGTCTGGTTTCAGGTACTTCCCTAAAGCCTAAACAGACACACTGAGGAAAGGATATAATACGACCTTAATAATCTTATGGTAGACTTGCGCACTTTCTTACATTAATTAAACAGAAAGGTATTATAAGGAGCATTTTCTACCTCATGTTAATGTTACTTTCTCACATTTCCAAGTCCAGCTATTTCTTCTGAAGTAGTTGATTGAAATAATGAGGTGGGAATATAGACATGCAAGCATATAGGTGGCCAACTGTGCAAATCCTGTTACGCAAGGCAAGACCCAGGACAAAGGCACAGGTGTTCCGCTCAGAGCTGTTTAAATGTACCGAGCGGATGGCACATGGTATGAGCCAGGCTGATCCGAGCCTCCACAGGAAACCTGCATCGCAAAAACCTGTGCTCTGGCCACAGTTTGCAGACACCTGGAGTGGCCTCAGGCACGTCACACAGAGGTGTGCCCTGTTCACCACTGGCTGGGCTTCTCTTCGTCTGTGTGATGCGTTAGGAGAAAACTGTTCCTCCTACTCCAGACCTCGGGGGAGAATCTCTACAGCTCTCCTTCTCAGAGACCTAGGAGTGCCAATGGATGTCAACCCAATCATTGAACAGAGATGTCACCCGAACTTCACAAAAGCCTTGGATAATGGCTCACAGGCCCGATCATGTCCTCAGGTATGGCCAGTGAGGCAGCGGGGAATGACGTCATCCCAAATCTCTCTCTGTGCCCATAATAAGAGTCAGAGCTCAGACCGCAGTGCTTCCTGGTGCCAGGCACCACTCCAAACCCGACACGCGCCAACTCATGGAAGTCCCCGTTCCAACCCTGAGGAGGCTCTGGGAACTACCATGCCCATTGCACAGAGAAGGAGGCTAAAGCTTGGGAAGGTCAAGCTGTTTGCTTGAGGCCACTCAGCTAAAAAGCGACCGAGCCAAGACTTAACTACGATACCGTAATACAGAAAGGCTTCTGGAGAATTCCCTGCACCTCCCTGGGCAAACATCAGGCTGTCGTATTAAAGATTTATTTAAATTTTCTCCCTGAAGTTCTTGGCCATGCAGCCAGCTCATGCTCACGTCTCCCCTGATTTTCCCGAAACGATCCTGAATTTGAGCTGACTTCGGACCAGACTGGGCAAAGAGAAGAGGCAGCATTGATCACACTTGAAACTACGGGACAGAGCCAGGCACACACCACACCTGTGGCATATTTTTGCCAGAAACAGGAGAGTTTGGACCCAACTGTTGGAAGACACTGGGGCCAATGGATAGGCATTTCGATCTTGGCCTGGGAGCCGGGGGTTGGGGGACACGTGAACACAGTAGGGGACATAGTAGGGCACAGGGTGGGCTGCACTAACCTCTTTACTTTCTCAGATTCGGCTTCCACAACACAACACAGACCTCCCTCTGGCCTTCCTCTCTCTGGTCTGGATTGAGGGAGTGAGCGGGGTGCCGCCCGCGCGTCTGAGGGAGCTCCCTCCACCGTGGGAGTCCCGGGAGCCGCTAGAATGGAGAGCAACAGGATGGGAGCAACCAAGAGGCTGGGAGGGGAGTCACGTGACCTGTGACCTGCCTTCCCTCCAATGCGCCTCTTTCAAGCTGATAGAAGGCACCTCCCCATCTACCTCTCCAGCTGCACCTCTAAGGGAGGCATGTGAACTCTGGCCAGGTAGACGGACGGGAGCCAAAACGAAGTCAGCCACAGGGAATGACACGGGGCCAACCGCGGCCTGGCCGGACCTGCCCTGACTCACACGCGACGGAGCCAGAGGACTCCGTGGGCCCCCACCCACTCCCCCAAGGATCCCTCCGCGTCCCGGCAACAAACCTCTTTCCTGGTGATGCCCCTGCCCCCACCTCCACGCGGCTCAGGGTTAATTTCCAGCGGCACTGCTGCTTGGTCACGGATCCATCTCTGTCACTCGGTTGTAAATTCCCTGGAGGACAGGGGCCATGTTTTTCTCATTTTGGTCTCTCCCAAGCCACCAACTCTACTCGCTTTACACAGAGCAGGCATTCATTCACGGTTGACACGACTACAGCATTTACTCTAACATGAAACAGTAAGCATCCGCACTCCACTTCAAGTGTATTACCCCACGATAACCTGTGAGGAACTGTTACTGCTTTCCCCCATGGGGCAGGTGAAGGAGCGTGAGACGTGGGAGGGTTAAGCCGTTTGCCTGGGTCCCAGCACAGGGTTGTGGTGTAGAGGAGTCCCCCCTTTTCTCTGGATACAAACCAAGACCCCTAGTGGATAGCTGAAACCACAGATAGCACCGAACCCTATAGATACTGTGCATTTTCCCTATACGTACAAGCCTTTCCACTTAATGGAAGCACTTTATATCTTCTCTATTTGGCATATCTGAATTGCCAGCATCTTGTGATTTGGGGCCATTACTGTAATTATTTTTTTATATTTTTATTGATTTCAGAGAGGAAGGGAGAGAGGGAGAGAGACAGAAACATCAATGATGAGAGAATCATTGATCAGCTGCCTCTCGCAAGCCCCACACTGGAGATTGAGCCGGCAACCTGTGCCTGTGCCCTGACTGGAAATCGAACCATGACCTCCTGGTTCATAGGTCGATGCTCAAATACAGCCACTCCAGGTGGGCATGATGTGGGGCCATTATTAAGTAAAATAAGGTTACTTGACCACAAGCTCTGTGATGATCCAGATGGCTACTAAGTGACTGACAGGCAGGGAGCATCTACAGTGCGGAGACACCGGACAAAGAAATGAGTCATGACCCGGGCAGGGCAGAGCTGGACAGCACGAGATTTCATCACGCTTCTCAGTGTGGCACGTAATTGAAAACGTATGAATTGTTTATTTCTGGAATTTTCCGTTTCATGTTTTTGGACCACCGTTGACCACAAATAACTGCAACTGTGGAAAGCAGATGGGGGTGGGGTGGGGTGGGGTGGTCCTAACCACTAACTGCTAGGACTGCCTCTCTGTGCCCTGGGTCTACATGAATATAAATAACAATAGCGTTTCGGCAGGGAAGAAACCAGCAAGAGCTCTTAATCCTCCAGCTTTGCCCTGGCAGCCACCTCTGCTGCCACCTCTGCTTGGAGAGCCCTTCCTCTCCTTTCTATTCCTGGAAACACCTACTTGTGTCCTCAAGGCTGCTCAAGAGTCACCCCTTGAAGTCTCCCATGGTCCCTCCAGGTGTTTTGGGACCCTCTGGGTCAGTCTATATATATACACACATATACACTGTCATTTGCTAGGTCACATCTTATAATACCTGCTGGTTTTCTTCTCAATCTCCTGCCCCAGCATAGGAGGGCAAGAGCGGTTTCTTTGAAATACTCAGCATGGAGGCATTCAACAATTGTTGTCCTATCAGTTTATTTACTATTAAGTGCTATTTGTTGGGTTAGGGACATTCACATATACTAATCTCATTTAATTCTCCCAACTTCCTGTGAATTGCCAGGTACCAAGTCACCCCATTTGGGGGTTGAGACTTAAACAATATTTAATTAGCCAATATTTGAATGAAATCTCTCACTTTAGCTGCATCTAGTAAGTCCCCAGAGTCATTTTAGCATCCTCATCACCAAACACAGGGGGTGGACAGTGCCATGAGGGAGATCTGGGTGTCCTCCCTCAGGCACCTGCAGATGGGTCTCTTGGTGTTTTGCTCCTGGGCCCTGATCTGAGCCTGTTCAGGAAGAGGGTTCAGTCTCCAGGTCCCCAGTCACCTCCTTTCACCCAGGCTTCTGTGTATGTTTTAGCCAAGGCTAGGGATTCAGTCTCACTGACCACAGAGGACTTTCCATAATGAGCGATCATTTCCATTAAACTGAATAACTCTTACGCGGTGACCTCCATAAAGAGATTTTACATATATATGATGTATTGTGCTGATATATATGAATTGAGAAATCCATTTAGATCTTAGCCTTGCACTGCAGATTCAAAATCTCTAAGAAAGAATATCAACTCAAATATGACAAATCAATGAAAACCAAGTATTTAGAGTACCTAGAATGTCTTGACATCGGTGCTAGGTTCCATGCAAGGTATAACAAATAGAACTGGTTGTATTAGCTATACAGCAGTGGTTCCCACAGGGGGCAATTTGATTTTTAAGGGGGGGGGGTGTCAATTTGAGAATGAGTTATTTAACAGTAAATTTTTTGCATTTCTTATGGTTCTAGGGGCCTCATATATGGTATATAAATATATATATTGTGACATATTTATGCATTTCAGTTCTCTATTACATTTTGAAACTTTATTTGCTATTTTTTTCATATCACTTCATATTATTATTATTTTTAACAACTTCTTAGTGATTTATTCCTCAGCATTTCAACTGCCCTTTTGTTCTTTTATTTTTTCTCTTTCATGGATGCTGTGTTCTTTGGAAGCTTGTTTAGATCAAGTTAATGGCCTTTTAGGCTTCCTCCATGTGAATAGGAGTTTACTTTTTGAATAAGAATTATATGTCATGGGGGGGGGTGCATCAGGATTTTAGAGATGCTTAGGTGGGCCTGGCCAAAAAAAGGTTGTGAACCACTGCTATACAGTAACTAGAATAATAAAAGTGTCATATGCTAATTAGACTGGACAGCCGAACGACCTTCCGGATGCCCTTCCAGATGACCTTCCAGATGAAGCCGGGGTTTGCAAAGGCTGAGGCAAGCTGCCGTGGCTGCAAGGGCCAAGCCCCTTGCACGAATTTCGTGCATTAGGCCTCTAGTATACTAATAAACAGAATAGGCCACTGAAGTCTAAAAAACGATCTATTCATATCATTTTCTTCTCAAGCGTCGCATAAGTAAACACTTTATTCTTACTAAAAATGATTCCAGCTAGCTTTAGATTTATGCTTAATTATCAGGGAAAACTTAGTAAGTCTGTATAGCTTTGCTGTTCATTAGTTCAGTCCTTATTTAATTCAGAGTTCTTTTTTTTTTTTTTAGAGTTCTAAAAAGTACTTAGAATTTAAACAAGCAGGATTTCATACTTATTCTAGAGGTTGAATGGAAGGGGTAAAGGAAAAATTGAAAAAAGAGAAAAAGAAATCCTGCAAATGTCATGAGAAAATCCAGTTATGCACAGCCTGTTTTAAGTTCCTAAAGGTCTTTATACTTATTTGGTACAAGGACTATAATTATATCAATTTGCCTAAAAACTTTTTTTTTCTACAAAGAAATCCCTTTTTAATTTCCATGGCTTGAAAACTTAAGCTTTTACATCTCTGGCTGATTCACAGTCCTCCTACAGACAAACATATAAAGCATGACTCAGTGTAACCCATGATTTTTTTTTTTTTTTGGTTAATCCTCACCCGAGGATATTTTCCCCATTGATTTTTAGAGAGAGTGGAAGAGAGGGGTAGAGATACACAGAGAGAAACATCAATGTGAGCGAGACACATCGATTGGTGGGCCTCCCACATGTCGGGGATTGAGTCTGCAACCGAGGTGCATGCCCTTGTCCGGAATCAAACTCAGGACCCTTCAATCTGCAGGCTAATGCGCTATCCACTGAGCCAAACTAGCTAGGGCTGTACCCCATGACTTTGAAAGAGCAGTTCATACCCGAAGAGCATGTAATATAAATAATTTTGTATTTTGATTCATTTAAGAGGTGTTTGCCACTTAGTAAAAGTACTTTTTCTTTTCATATTTTCCTGTTTTATGAGTAATAAGAACACGGTTGATGGACTAGAACAGAATAGACATGTAACCAGATTTCTCTAAACAGGAAAATCAGACTGCTCAAGAGAGACCCCTGTATCTCATCAACACCCCATACCCGCCTGCCTTCTAGCAGGAAGGGGACTTCTCACACTCAGCTGAGCAAGGGGGTCCTTTCAAGCAGAGAGTTGCCACTAAGCAGAGAAGCCGACTGTCAGAGGGACACGCCAGCTCCCGGAGGCTAGACAAAGGTGACAGGTCAGAGCAGGGACCAGGAAAGGCCGTAGATGGTATCATGGAACATAATACAAAAACGAAAAACAAAACCCAGACCCCTAGGACCCCCTTGGTTTTGATCATAAGCTGAATCCAAGTGCTCTTTGCGGGCCCCCTAACTCACCCACTGTTCTCCATGCTACCTCCCTACTCCACGCAAGTAACACACCTACGCATGTCCTCCTGTAGTGCAGACCTGGATGATAAGGTCCGGGGCCTGAAATTAGCCACAGCAAAGCTTCCACATTCTTTATTTAACTACAAAGACAGGTATCTCCACGCAAGCCATGTCTGTGCTCATTCTCTTGATCCATTTTTGCACACACAGTAACTAATAAAAATGAAAGATGCCTTTTCGAAGGCAAAGAAAGTCAGAGATGTTCATTTCATTTGTTTATATGGACTTCGTCCAAAACAAAAGTGAGCATGAGGATTCCATGAAAGCTCTGAGTACCCTTTGACTGACTAGTTAGATCAAGCATGTCAAACTTGTGGCCCGTGGACTGCATACCTCGTTTACTTGGCCCGTGTTAGTCTTTGAGTTTGACATACTTGAGCTAGATACTGCAATGGCTACTCTATTAACAAAGTAAATTTTAAAAAAGGGGCGATTTGTTAATTTGGTTTGATTTTTAAATCATGAAATTATGCAAATAGATATGTTAGTTATAACCACACTCAAACCTGGTTCAGTACCTTGTCTTTGATTAGTTTCGTGTGTTTTAGGATAAAATAATTCCCTGCTTCTTTCCACACATGGGTCACTATCCTGGAAGATTCCTTACAAATTTCTCTACCCCAGCCCTCTCTACTCGCTTTCTGAACAACTCTTTTATTATGGAGGACAACGTAAATCTTTGATTTTGATGTTTTCCTTTCCTTTGGAAGCTCTTACACGCACAAGCCTTGAGAGTGACCGTTCTTACAGGACTCTCATCTCTCGTTTTGTTCCTCCTTTAAATGCCCATGAGTCAAAAGATTCCTTATCCTCCTCCCCAAATGTCTCCACCATGATTCATGAGCCCTTGTGCTCTGAGCTAACGATGCTCATATCCTTAGCGTTTTAACTCCCTTGGACAAAACCAGCTGCATGTTTGCAAATTTCAAGGGTCCAGTTCTTTACGGCCGGACACATTTATTCCTGTCCTTCATGGTTCTGTCCCAACTGCTGCCGGGATCCACCCCCTGAGCACGGCAGCGCAAACCATTCTCCTCAGATGTTGTTTTGCTCATGTTACTCGCTTGCTGGGAACTCAGGCGGCTTCCACTTGCGCGTTGCATAACACCTGATGGTGCTTTTCAGATCCTTGAGCAGTCAGCACCCTTATCTAATTGTCCTCCTCTCTCCCCATGACTCAGCTGTGCTCACACCACGGCAGAGCACCACACTGTGTCTCTTAGATGACACGCACCAGCAGGGGGGTGCACAGCCCACCAGGGGGCTGAATACACTTTTGTGCACACGTTTGTAAGACTTCTCAAACGAGGAGGAAGCTCTACAGTCTGAATCATACAAAAGCGTTATATCCAGCATCTCTAGCCTCCTACTTTCCTGTTATGTGTATTCTCTTCTACAAACCAAAAGCATTAATTTTCAGGAATCTTAGACTAGCACCACCGCTCTCCACAGATGTACTGCCTTTCTGGATCATCTCTCCTGGTGGCAGGATGAGGGTGTCTGCATATGAAAGACCCCTAATTCCAGGTTCTGTAGGCAATGGGAGTTGCTAGGACACAGAACACTAGGAGAAGAGTAATAAGGCCACGAAGCTAACAGTAAGATCTCCAGCAAGGTACAAGGACAGTCCTGCCCACGGATAATGAGCACTGCTGGGCTTTATTGCCTCTGAGCGATTTTCATCCTCTTCAGCTTGTGAGTCACCAGACACGCTGTCCTTCCCCCACCTGGCAAAACCCCCGTCTGCCCCTGTGACAAAATCATGCCTTCGCTCCCCTTCAAAATATTGCTCAAGGCTCCAATTCTCTATGAAATCATTCCAGACCAATTCCATCTGGCACCAGACACACCAATTATACTAGGAACCCCTCCGTATTCATGCGGTCTCCATTTTTCTCCTTTTTCTCATTACTCGGCATTTCTTCAGGGCCAGCATTCGTATGCACGCATGCTCACGTAGACTGGTCTACACACGTTTACACAGACCCTGCGTGGGGGGGATGGTCATTTGAGGCTTTATTTTTCTTTCCTTTTTTGGCTTAGCCTTCTATTTCCCTTGAAATATCTTTAAGATCTTATTGGGCACCAAATACGGCGGAGGCTCTGGAACGGTTATAACTGTTACCAATATAGCAACTGTAATTAAAGAAAACTTCTCAACAATAAAGTTTCGTAACAACTCTAACACCACAAAATTAACACATCGCTGAAGGTTCAGAAGGGGAAAAAAAATCCCAAAATATGCTTTCCTTTCCCTCATTTTCGTTTATGGAATGAAACCTTAGTGACGGCTCACTCCTTAATCAGAGTCTCATCATTCCAACAATAGGCTCAACGTTATTCCAGTTTAGTGAAGCGCAAGAAGAATAAGATAATCTTGCAAAATGCTTTTGCTATCAACTTTGTACAGTAACGTGACAAAAGAAAAACCCATCCAAGAAGCTACGTCAAAAGTCTTTGAAAGCGCTTTCTGAACAAGTCAACCGATTCCCTTTCAATTTCTGTAAGACGGACCATTTAGAGAATTCTGGAAACCTGCATGGAGCGAGGCAGAGCACTAGGAAGTGAAGGGCCGGCAGTGACCTCTCTTATTAACTGCTTCCTGTGGGTGTAAGATATCTGCAAGCAGCTCTAAGCTTATGGGGGCGTGGGCCCGGCTTCCTCCCTCCGTCCCCCTCCAGGCCCAGCGCAGCTCTGATTGTGCATGTGGTGCACAGTAACTCTGAGAAGATCAGGGTCATTGCTTGGTGACCTGCGCTCCTTACGAGTCCTTCAACATGGCTGGTCCGTGGTAATTTGGGTTCTGTTCCCGACAACTGACACAGGGGGACACTGTCCCTTTCAGTTCACCCTCCTCTGAGTGAGGGCACACCTGGAGTTGGAAAAGTAAATGGTCAGCGATGTTTCACTATGTTTGCTTACTGACTAATTTCCATCAGAAACATCGCTGGAATTGGCCTGTGACTTCAGGTTCAAAAGCCACACAAATGGAGGGGAGGTCGCCCGGACTCGGGCTTTCTGTGACAAACGGGTCCAGTTGCCCACTTTCTCAGCCCCACTCCTTGGGTGAGGATTTATGGACTGAAGTAAGAGACCCAGAAGATTACTTGTTTAATATGCTTGACAAAACTCCCCTGTGTTCTGGAATGAATGAACCTTTGCACTAACATTACTGAGAGCCATTGCAATATCAGACATTAGTATCTAAGATTCGCCTCCATCCCTTACCCACCACTTCTGGTCCATCAATTCCTGTAAGTTTTATCCTTTGCCTCTCTACCACCCTGACCTTGACTGGGTTCTTTATCCTCTCCTCCACAGGCCAGGCCTTGGGTCTTGGCCCCTTTAACTCCATCGCAAAGGTTGATGGCTCCCTTCAAATCCCTTTAAAGACTCCCCAAGGCCATCAGTAGAAAATCAGCTGCCAAAGCTTCATGATCTCATTCCTATCAAAACTCAAGCTACACTTACTGACCCTGAGTGTGCCTAAGAGTAACCTGGGAAGCTCTGAGCCTTGCCCTGAGAAAGGTTAATGTAGCACTGGGTTGGGGGTGGGGGCAGGGATTCTTAGGAACCCCCTGAGATGTGCTGCAGGGGGTGGTGGGCTGCACCTGGAGAAACACTGTCTCCGATGGCCTGGAGGAACTTACCACAGGGTTGGCAACGGACAGGGGCTGGGGGTGAGGCATTCAGGCACAGAGAGATGCTCATGCAAAGAGCCCCAGACAGTGTCTGTGACAGGCTCACCCAGGCTGGCTTAGGTACTTGGGGGGGTGGGGGTGGTGTCCCCCTGACCTGCAGCCCCACCGTGCTCACAGCACCTGCCCAGCTGCAGAGAAGCGCTACCGACCCATCAGCAGGGTATTCGTGCTTCACGACAGGTTTTGTTTCTGATTCATCTCTGTATGCCTAGGGCCTACTGCCATGTTTGGACAGAGCTGACACTAAATAAATGTTTGCCAAATGATGTTCTTTAGCATAATAATTTGCAAGGGTGATACTCTGTTCTACTCTGTTGCCAAGAAAGAAACAGGCCAGCGGATCTTGCTCACTGGGTGGGTCCCTTCAGCACAAATCTTCGAAAGCATATATTTCACAAATTCAAGTGCAGACATTCTGATACTCGAGTTGCATTATTCAAAGGCAACAGATTTCTGGTCACTTAATGTGAGAACTGCTTTATTTGTGCTTCTTAAAAAGAGCTGTTTCTAACATCATCTGCATACAATTCCGTTCCTGGCCTCCTAAGTATCTCTGTTCCGCAGAGTTCTGGTCTGAGCTCCATATGAATAGTGGGAATATTTTTGCATCCTAGGCCCGTGTTCCCTGTTGTCTTTGCGGCCAGCACCTCAAAAATTCAAGAAGTCAAAAATCCATTGCAAACTCATCTTCCTCTTTAAACCCGTACCTTACTCTCAGGTCTGTATGTGAATCAACAGGACCACCGCCCATCCGGTGGGCCATCCAGAACCACACTGGCTTCCTTTTCTAGGTCCACCGCACGCATTCAACCAACCATCAAGTCCAATTGAGCCTGCTTGGGAGGCTCTCGCCCAACATTTGCTTTTTTCCATCGTCACTGCCATCGCTTAGCTCAGCCCATGGACTCTGCCCTAGCCTGCTCGTTAGCAGATCACAACTTCATTTTTCTCCAGGTCTCTCTCTCCTTACTCTTCCCTAACCCTATACTACCTGTAACCAAAGCGATCTTTCTAAGTCTGACCAGGTAATTCCTATTTAAGACTACCAAAAGCCCTCCCCTGTCTTGAGGATAATGTCCAAACTTCCCCTTACTGCTCAGTGAGGTTGCTTCTCCACCTCATCTCTCAACACCCCTACCTTGCACTCTCTTTGCCAACCATGCCCAATATTTTACAGTGGCCCAAATACACGTGGGCTGTTGTCCTGGGCACGCTTCTCCATCTTCTGGAGAACAGGTGCACATCCTTCGGTTCTCATGTTGGATACCACCTGCAAAATCATGCCTCCATCCCCAGGCTATGATTAAGCCCCTCCTATGGGCTACCTAACTTCACGGCTAGGTGCCAATCATCCGACAGGTAATTAAATGTTTTCTCTGTCCCAACTAGACTCTATCATGGGAAGGACGGGGTCCCAATCACAGTTTTACATTTACATAGTATGTAACCAATTAATGTCACAAAGAGGCGATTAAAATCAATGTTTCACTGAGTTTGAGAACCAAACCTTATCAAAAGGGCTGAGCATCCAAACCAGAGTGCTAACTAACATGTAACTGATGACAGACAAGGGCTAAGGTGCCACCCGTCCAGGGCATTTGCATCTTTCCAAGGTAATTATCAGTCCAGAGCTGAACTGATTCTCTATTCACTGGGATGAGCAAGAGGGGGTGGGAACCAGTGACAGGTAAACCCGCCACCTGGTGCTCCTCCCTTCGACTCTTGAACCCTACACTCTAGCTTTTATGGGATATCTCAACATGTTTTGACTAATAGGCCTCCCATGGGTCGCTTAAACCTGGGCCCTAATGGATGGACGCAAATGTATGAAATCTGGATAGACTAACTCAAAAAAACTCTGACACCGATGCAAAAAGTTAAACATTGGGGGACTTCTAGACCAAGCAATCGAGATCAAAATTTGGTTGACCTGCTACAGTAAAATTCAGCAAAATTTTTACCTTACTTAAAAGTTTTTAAAAACTCACACAATTATTTGTTAAGCTCTGGCATAAGTGACTGTTTTAAAGACGCTAGAAAGTGAGTGTGTTTTCCTTGGCTTGAGTCAGTTTCTTTTGGCACATGGGGGAATGCTAAGAAGATTGGACTTCAAAGAGTTGCACTATTTTGGAGGCAGTCTTGATTCCTTACATGTTAATTAAATTTCTGATAAAGCAGCTTATTTTGAACTGAGTATATTATCCAAATAAATGGGAAACACCAACTAAGATAGAAGGGCAACATTATTAAAAGCTTATTTGGTTAATTCTCAGGAGGCTGGTGTACTAAAGCTGAATGACTTACATAAATACCTTTGGCATTTGTTGGATCCTGTTCCTAAACACAATGTTCATATTTCATCTATAATAAGAAAAGCATCTCAAAGATTTGCAAGGCACTGGTCTTGCAAGCGTCCAGTGTGGTGTCTTGAGTGAAGTGAGATTGGCAGTCAGCTTAATCCATAATGGAAAGTTGTGAGTGGGCGGCTTGGGCTGCCTGGCAGCTGCCCGGAGGAGGTGGCTACCAGCTCCGTTAGATGCACATGGAACTTGACACTTGCCCCAAAGCAGAGTTTCTCTGGGTCAAAGCTCAAATCCATGCGGAGCACCTGGGACGGACCCCAAATGCCACTGTGCCTCTGTCTTTCCGGAAGACATTACAGGAGGGGGGATTTCATTACAAATGCAGCTCTACTACAATGTAACTGCTGCTTGAATGCTTCCCATTCACAGAATCACGAAAATGTCATATTTCAGTGCTAAATGAGATGGTCTGCTGCAGTTTGTATTGTTGAAGTAAATGCAGATTTCTACAGTTAAAACAAGGCCAACACGTGTCCCAAAACCGAGTTTATCATCAGCACCCTGGATTATAGTTTTTTTTTTCTCTTTTTTTTCTCTCCCTTTCTTTCCAATTCTCATCAAGTACTGAATTGAACATGCTGACCTATCCCATCCACACCACACACGGCATCTTCTCCTTGCCCTCTCTGTTTAATCGAAGTGGAGAGCCATGCCCACCTGAGTCAGGGTTCAAAAAGTATGTTGATCGTGGGCCCAAAGTCTGGAAAACTGTGTGAGCCTCCCATTATGATGGCCCAAGACCAATTTTTGTTCAATCTCTACCGCTTGAACCTCCGTGTTAATCATTAAAACACAGGGCCACCTCAACGCCGCACCGTTTCTGAATGGGCCTGGACTTGGAAGGGCTGGACAAAGAGTTTTTTAAAGAGAGATATTTAGCCACAAGATAGCCTCGGGGCGTCTTACGAAGTTCTCATAACACAGCGTGTTCCCATGTGCTGTGCAATGACCTGCGAAACGGCGAGGTGATAGGGATCAGAGTTGAAGGACAGGGGCTGGGCCAGGAGTTTCTCTCTGTTCCCCAGCCAGGACTCTGGGGACGATGCTATCCTAGCTTGACTCTCCCCTGCTGGGGGTGGGACGGAGCTGCGGCTGGCCCAGGTGATCTTTCTGATTTAGCTGCTCCCTCTGTCCACCCCCCCCCCCCAGAGGATTCTCAGTGACTGCGCGGCCCATGAAGACGTCGGGGCCTTTGGTACAGAGAAGCACGACTTTCTTGAAACAGCCTGGAGAAGAACGGGAGGAAATCGCAGCAGGCTCCTCGCTCTCGGCATGGGAAATGGGTGCTCATGGGCGAAGAGGAGAAATATGTATCTAAGGTTTTTATGTGCAATACAAAACGGGTAACGCACATCAAGGATACTGGTGACCCATACTAATACACCTAAACGCTCGAAAGAGAAAAACCTTTATTCTCCTATACTGTCTTCAGAATAGTGCCCCAGTGCAGCTTGAAATAAATACATATGCCATTTCCCTGTGCATTTTCTTTCATCTTAAAAGTTAGAGTTGCCTGTTGACAGTATACTGACTTCACCCAGCCCTGAGGCTGGGAAGGGGGTGAGTCCTCATGTCTGAACACAGTGGTCAAGCTTTGGGGGTTAACGCCTTTCCTTTTTTTTTTTATAATATAATTTATTGATTTTTTACAGAGAGGAAGGGAGAGGGATAGAGAGTTAGGAACATCGATGAGAGAGAAACATCGATCAGCTGCCTCCTGCACACACCCTACTGGGGATGTGCCCGCAACCAAGGTACATGCCCTTGACCGGAATCGAACCTGGGACCCTTCAGTCCTCAGGCCGACGCTCTATCCACTCAGCCAAACCGGTCAGGGCAACTCCTTTCCTCTTGTTTACCCCTCTTTCTGCTTCCCAAGCCTGCCTTCCCTTCCTCCCCCTCCACCCCCCACCCCCCTCTACCTCCATCCCAGTCTGACTTCTTGGTCTATCAGCTTTCACTTTGGGGACTGGTACTTGCAGGGTCGACGTGCTTTCGGAAACATTAACTCTATATAGTGATTTACAGTTTACAAAGCCCTGTGACACCCACTCTCTCATTCAACTCTTACAGCAACCCTCCTGTGAAGAAAGAGGCAAGTATCAGTCCTCGTTCCTGGTGACTTGTCTGCAACTCAGCGTCTGAGTGTTTTAACCGAGCCTCTGGAATCAGTGTGGGGAAGGGCTGGGATAACAGGTGGGAACCGGTGACAGGCAGAAAGGCAGAGATGGAAGAACACAGGCGGCACAGAAAATAATTAACACTCTCGTGAGCTGTAAATCCCCACATTTTAGGTAATTTCCTTTCGAAATTTCTTTACCCGTTTAACAGCCTTTTCATTAAAATGACTCGGTAGGCATTACAAGGACGTACCTTCCTGCAAAAATGACTTATGCTAATAACTGAGAATGAACCAGAGCCCCAGGAGAAGAAATAAAAAGTTCACAGAAGAGGTGATCCAAAATTGTTTTCAAAGATCTGATATGACCCCAAGACAGGAAGGAAAGAAAGACAGGATGTAAACTATAATTTTGATTTGCAAAAGAGAAAGAGAATCCTTCTGTCCAACAGAGTCGAAGACTTTCAAATTCCTTGCCCTTCCCAACCACTTGGCGGAGGTCAAACTCGTTCCTGGTGGTAGGAAGTTCCACTGGGAGCCACAATGTGCACGGACTCACGCCTGCCCTTGGGTTTTAATGACTAATAAGTGAAGCACGAATCGAGTCAAGCAATCTTGCGAGGGACTGTTCTATTGAGGATCATTAAAAATATGACCCTAAAGAGGCAAGACCAGGAAAAGCTCTCAAGAGGAAAAATAAGCCAGCGGCACACTCAGCAGACTTGGATTTTGGAAAGGCAGCAAGCTCTCCTGTCCTGACTGCTCACATATGTTGGTGATGTCCAATATGCAGGATGAACTACTGCTGTGACAGTTAAGTAGGGAGACTTTTTGGAGTCTCCGTATCTGCTCCCAGGAAGTACGCGCATGTATTGCTGGGCCGGCTCACACCTATGAAGAATGGTGATAACAGTTTGGCTTAACCTGAAGCTCTCATTTCCTGGCCCTGCCTTAGTTAGGACACTTTAATGATGTCGACTTCGTTGAAGGAAAGGGTACCTGCAACTCACCCTCCCGCATCTTCTGCACTTCCTTGACTATGGTTAGGGTAGAGCCTGATGAATTATGAGCGTGATGCTTCTTTTCTTAAAACGGTGACTTATACATGTCCAGCAGCCTGGAATTAGAAGCACTGGCCGTGTTCAGACCCTAAGCAGTGAGGATTTAATTCACTCGTTCATCAAATATTTACTCGGGGCCTTAGGGAAGTGCCCTGATCCAAGCCAGCGGCTGGGCATACAGAGGTGAGCAAAGCTGCCTGCAGCCTGGCTTTCTGACCTCGTTGGAGAAAGAGCCATTAAACAAACAGGCGGAAATAAAGTGACAACGTAGACCAGTGGGGGCTTGAAACCGGGGGGATGGCAGTGGGGTGGGAGGGTGTGGAGTTGGAGAGACTCTCAGTGAAGAAGAGACTTTGTGCCTAAACCTGAGGACGGAGCAGCCTGCGGGAGGCCCGGGAGCCGGGCAAGGGCCAGGCAGAGGGAAGGGCTCAACCAAGTCCTTGAGCCAAAGGGAAGCTGTCGTGGCCGAGTCATTCTGAGCATGGAGGGCAGGGGCAGAGTGGTATCAGATAGTAATATGTCTCCTTAAAGAAAGGTATGGGAAATATACTTTTCCTGAAGGATTTTTTCAAACGTCATTTTTTATATTGAAGTCGAAAATTGGCAAACACAGAACCCAGACTCGAGTTCTGGGAGCAGATGCAGCCAGCTCACCTGTGCACAAGACCTTGAGCTTGAGGCCTTCCACCCTCTACCTGGCTGCTTTGTCCCCCCGTGCAGCTATGGCTGGGGCCCCAGCAGAACAGGGGACCACACAAGACTCCCTCCTGACACTACCTGCTTAGGTGTGGCTGTTACCACCTGCTGGGGCACTGAGAGTCCACATCCTGCTAACGGGGTAACGAAGGACACAGCCCCACACAGAAGGCTGGCCTGTCCCTTCCCGGACACTTCACTCTAGTTCTGGGAGCTCGCAGCCATGCACCCCCACTCCCATCTTCTACTTTCTCTTTCTTCTGATCTGATAAAATGAAGGTAGTGCAAGCAAAGGCCTCAGGCTGTCACTGCTGTAGGCTGGCTCTCCCGTCCTGTCACCATCTGTTTCCATCCTCTAGAGCAGGAGTCCTCAAACTACTGCCCGTGGGCCACATGCAAATACCAATATTGTATTTGTTCCCGTTTTGTTTTTTTACTTCAAAATAAGATATGTGCAGTGTGCATAGGAATTTGTTCATAGTTGTTTTTTTTTAAACTATAGTCCGGCCCTCCAACGGTCTGAGGGACAGTGAACTGGCCCCCTGTTTAAAAAGTTTGAGGACCCCTGCTCTAGAGCAGTGGTTCTCAACCTTCCTAATGCTGTGACCCTTTAATACAGTTCCTCATGTTGTGGTGACCCCCAATTTCATTGTTACAAATTGAACATAATTAAAGCATAGTGATTAATCACAAAAACAATATGTAATTATATATGTGTTTTCCGATGGTCTTAGGCGACCCCTGTGAAAGGGTCGATTGACCCCCAGAGGGGTCGCGGCCCACAGGTTGAGAACCGCTGCTCTAGAGCCAGGGTTATGACAGTCAGACAGCTAGGAGGCCTCCCCAGGCAGTGATCTCTAGGAACTTAATAGAAGCTGCCACCCCACTTTAAAAAAAGTTTTATAAGAAGGTAGAACACTAAACTCAGAGCTAGTACAGGGAGAATGCCAGTCCTTCAGCTACTTCCTACCAAGACGAGTTACAAAGCTCAGCATCTGAAGTAGTCATTAAAGCAATGGGGACCACAACAGTGAAAGTACATAAAATAGAAGGGTTCACTGAGTGGGCATTTTGGTTTAGTGTTATCATCCAAAGAGTATTTTTTTTTATTCTGGTAAGAAGGCTTAACATGAGATCTACCCTATTAACACACATTAAGTGCACACTAGCATATTGTTAACTGCAGACACAATGCTGTGCACAGCCCTCTAGAACTCTTCTTGCTAAACTGAAACTTTATACCAGTTGAACCCCACCTTCCCACGTCCCCCTCCCTCAAGCCCCTGGGAACCACCTTCTCCCTCTGTTTCCATGAGTTTGGCCACCTTCGATACTTTCATAAGTGGAATCAAGCAGCATTTGCCCTGTGACTGTGAGCATAACAGACCAAGCCTTTTTGAAAAGCTAAAGTCTTTTACGAAGTTAACTAGTGCAAAGTATAACATCGTAAGCTAAAGAACTCTGGATTATAAACTGTATAACACAGTATTCCTGGACTACACAATAGCATTCCCATAAGACTTCCAGCAGAGAGGGCATGGCTAGGACTTGGGTAAAAGTTTTATGATACTAGTATAATCACAGATCAGCTTTGTATTTGCAAGCGGTTCCCTTTCGTTATGTAGATTCCTCCAATATAAACTAATCATAAACTCAGTAATCACAGAAAGCATAAAAAAGTCTTTGATGCCAGATTGTCCTGCATGGCTTACTTTCCATCAGGCAAGACTGAACTGCCTCCATGATAGCACTAGGTTGTAAGGTGGAAATAAAATGGAAGAATCCAGGAGTGTGCTTGAAATTACAGACTAGGTGTATGACTGGTTTTAAAGTTAGCTGAGGACCAGGGAAGCCAGCAAGATCAGATGTGGCAAACATCCTATCTACAAAGCAAATGGAAAAGCAGATAGATACATTGCTTGGTGATCAGAGAAAACCAAGATCTAAAATAAAAGATGCGTGGCAGTGAAGACAGGAGAGACCTCTCATAAAAGTTTGTGCTGATTAACAAGAAATACTTAACTTTAAATGAGAACTGATTGGAGGTGCAACAGAAACCTTCAAAAACTTTTAATATTAGAATAGGTATCTACAAATCAGGGGCAGAGCACCTTTTTTTCTGCTAATGGCCATTTAGATATTTATAACATCATTCGAGGGCCATACAAAATGATCAGCTTAAAAATTAGCCTGTTATAGTTGGTCAAACATTTAATTAACTCACCCCTAATGCCTTGGCAGGGCCAGACTAAATGATTTCGTGTGCCTTATATGGCACGAGGGCGGGATGTTCCCCATCCCTGCTATAAATAATGCAAAATCTCCCATTTGCCAAGCAGTGTTTCAGACACTCAGAAGTATAGTAGCCATAGAATAGGGATATTAAAAAACAAAACAAAACAAAACCACACACACAAAATTTATAGGTCTGGAAATATATGAAATTGTCACATGAAAAAGTTCAAATATCAGAAATTTCATGTTTCAACAACAACAACAAAAGGTGTGTGTGTGTGGGGGGGGGCGGGGTTTATTCATTCAATGCTAAGAATAAAAACCTGAAGACATGATGATATTTTGTGGTTTCAAAGGAGGTTTACTTCTATGGACAGTAAATGCATTGTTAATATTCTATGCTAAATGTCTGCTTCAAGTCACACACAACTGTGGTCCCTCAGTACCCACGGAAATAAGGCTAAAAAATAAATGTTTCCAATTACAACCGTCCCTTTTTCTTTTGTGTCTAACATGACATCCATCCTTCATAAAATTCTATTCCCAACAGATTTCTCCATCCTTCTCGTTGGGTCCCTGAACCCAGCTATTAATGGTAAAACTTCAAGTACATAGACCTTCTGTGCCCACATCCACCCTACTTCTCAATCTATTATTCACCCACCTTCTCCTCCTCACTCCAGCCTGTCTCTACTGCTCTACTTTCTCCCAACCTTGGCGCACTGACAGTCCCATCTGTCCATGGCAGGTTCCCCGCCCCCCTTCCTTTTAATACACAGTGATCTAATCTTTCCTGCATAGAATGAGGCGATTTCTGTGAGCCTTCGTGCCTCTGCCTCTCCCATGTTGTTTTCAAGAATGCATGCTCGATTTTGTCATATACCTTCAAACTTCTGCCAATCTAGATCTTGGTGGCTTTCTCAAAACCAATGCCACCTAAAAGGCTTCAGACAACAGAACCTGAATTTTATAAATTAGGATAATTCTACAGGAGGAGTTGTAAACACTTAGAACTGACATATTAGGATAAAGGGACTCATCTATACCAGCTATGTTTCCACGTGGAAGCACTGTGCTCTCCATGGCACTATTTCGAGAAGATGTATAACTTTCTGGACTCGGAAAATAAACACAGGGCCTGCGTGAACTCCATCACAGTCAGGATCAGGGAGCAGGAAGGGGACCTCAATGTACCTTCAACGTTTTTCGATGGTGGAGAGTTTCAGAACAGCGCAGGGACATTTCTGACTCTGATTCTATTGGGCTTAATCACCTGCCACCTTTGATTCCGGCAGTGGCAGGACCTATTGGCGATGTCACCGACAGACTGACAAACAAATTGACATGGCACGACCCGACCCGGCAGGCCCGGGCACGCTGCGCTTACATACCTTGAATTGGCTATTTCCACTTTGGTTCTCGCCATGGCAGCTGCCCTTTGCGCGCCTTCGATGGCTCTGTCCACCTTCTCCCTAGTTTTTGTGTTTCTGATCGGTATGAGCTGCTTCCTTATTCCACGGACCAGAACGTTATTTTTGTATTTCCCCTCTTCCTTGGAGCCGTCGGGAAACAGGGTGCAGCCGTAGCCATGCCTCTTGTTGTTGACCCACTCGCCCTCGTACTTCATGCCGTTGGAGCGCTCGCTGATGCCGAAGCCGTTGCGCTTGTCGTTCCTCCACTCGCCCATGTAGGTTTCCGTGGTGGTGGCGTCCACGTGGTCCTCCACGGGGCAAAAATCGCAATCGACGTCGCCGAAGCTGATGGTGGAGTTGGCGTCGCTGGAGCTGATTCGGCTCATGGCCGCGTCGCTGCGGACCGAGCTGCGCTTGCTGGAGATGGAAGACTTGGACTCGGATTTGCGGATCTTCATGCTGCCGAGGAGCGAGCCCCGGCGGAAGAGGCCGCCCTTCTTCTTGCCCGCGAGCTCGGCGTCGGCTTGGAAGTTGAGCACGAAGCCGCCCCGGGTGCCGGCTGGGGTGTCGGCGGCGGCCGCGGCGTCGTGGAGGACGCTGCCGTTGCTCTGCTCGCTGCGCAGCGAGGCCAGCGAGGTGCGCAGGGGCGAGCGGATCACCGTGGCCATGCCGTAGGGCACGCTCTGGCGCACTCCGTAGCCGTGCCGCATGCCACCGGCCCACTGGCCCTGGTAGGTGCCTGGGAGAGACCAAAGCACAGGATGAATCCGGGCGGGGGGTGGGGGGCGCGTGAGCCTGGCCAGGGCCGCTGTGGGCTTGGACAGCCAGGCGCACAGGGCCCAAGGTCACATCCCACCGCCTCCCCAGACTAAGGGACCCTTTTCATTTGGGAATCCCTGTCCTGTAACGGTGTCTATTTGCCTTTTGGGAATTGTATAGGAATTTTCCAATAGTCTGGTCCATTTTGCTTTTCATCTAAAAATTTATGCCAGTGTCAGACAGAACCAGTACTTTCAAATATCAAGAGTGATCACTGGAAACCAACTTTTCACCCCTAAAATGAACACAGCAGAAATCCCTCTGATCTTCGTAAGTTATATAAATGTCTAACCCACTGTGCTGTATGCCTACAACTAATAAGGAATGTTAACTGTAATGGAATTTTTAATTTTTAAAAAGTAAAAAATAAAATAAAAAGAAATCCCTCTTAGAAAGGCAGTGCCATGGTAGAAGATGAAATGAGTTCTACTTGTGCATTTTATTCTAATTTTACTACTAATGACCCTAATTACCTGGAAAACTCTACTAATGACTGTTGGGTCTGTTGGTATAACATTCCAACGTGATCGAGGACCTAAAATTATTAAGGTATGGGTCAGCCAACAGTCTTAAATTTTCTTTCTACCATGTTCACCATTTTGAGGGGGTGAGGAAAACTTTAATATTTAGGATTATTACTTAAAATTGGGTAAAAGTTTTTGAGCTAACAGTGATTTGACAAAAACACTATATATCCTGAATACAGTGAACCATCATGAAAAAATAGGCTGCCAATTTGGGTAAAAAAAACTTCCCCTTCCGGGGGGGAAAGGGAAAAGACAACGGATAAAAATTAGACGGGGGGGCACACTGCGGCTCGCGAGCCACATGTGGCTCTCTGGCCCCTTGAGTGTGGCTCTTCCACAAAATACCGACTTCTGCGCATGGGCCACGAAGTTTCAATCGCACTATACATGCGCGCCCGCACATGGTATTTTGTGGAAGAGCCACACTCAAGGGGCCCAAGAGCCGCATGTGGCTCGCGAGCCGCAGTTTGCCGACCACTGAACTAGACTTATTACGGTGATCATTTCACAAGATACACAAATATGGAGTCATTATGCTGTACACCTGAAAGGAACATATGTCAATTATAGTTAAAAAAATATATATTAAAAAAAAAGGTTTATCCTGTATTACTTGCCAAATTTCTGCTTTCTCCAGGCCATCCGATTTCCTAGCCTGTGCCACTGCATGGACTAGAAGCACTCTGAGGGCAGGAATTATCCCAAGAGAACACAAACATTTCTAGACGCATGGCTTGTGTGGTTTGTAGTCTGTAGGTGTTTGATAACTTTATCGTAAACAGCTATGATGGCGAAAAAGAATACACTATTTATCCCCAGAAAAACTGAGATAAGGCCAAAGGAAACCTCCCATTCTTAACATTATGGAATTCATCTTAGAGCAAAGATGTCTTAAAACTTTGATACCGGATCACTTTTTCAATGAATATTATGCCTTTTCAGGAAGAGGATAACCTCTAATCTAAAGAATTTACGTTCAGTAAGGCTTTCTATTAAATAAATTAGCAAAGGCACATTTAAAATATAACCTGGTGCAGAGTTGTAAATATTCTTAGGAAGAAATGAATGTTAAAATTAGCAAATTTAAATTTTCCTTTTCAAAATCAAGGCCATTTCCTTTCAGTAACAGCAAAATTTAAATTATAGAACCTCCCCTGGAAATATGGGGTGGAGGGGAGAGGGCGAGAACACTTTGTAAAATATGATTGTCTAACCACTAATCCTATACCTGAAATTAATACAAAATAATATTGAATGTAAGCTATAATTGAAAAAAATAAACCATTTGAATACCACATTATAGCTCATTTATACAAAGTAATAAAAAGTAAATTATAGTACCTCCCCAAACAAAGCTTTGTGGAAATTTTAAGATGCAATTACTTCTGTATTCATAACAATTCACAGGATCACGGAAAATGAATCATTATTATGGTCTGTCTTGACCTCCTTGTTTCTGATTTCATAGAGCTACCTTGAAGTCATTTTTCATTCTAAATTGCCACATCAGCTGTCCATTGTGTGGCATGCATTTCATTTCAAAATTCTGAACAAAAATGCTAGTGGTTTTATGTCATTGTGTCAACAAGGGCTGCACTTAAAAGTTAAAACCACAATGGCCCCCAAATAAAAACTTTGGACTAACTTCAAGATGACCTCCTCTTTCTGTTCATTCTGTTATACTAGTAGACAGATAATAGCAGGGCAACAGTGAAATATGAAATAGGTCTGGTACTGAGAATGTCATATGCTGGTAGATGTGAAAGTCTTAACTGGACATCTAGGCACTTCTGAGGAGGGAGTTGGGCAATAGCCTTCTCTAAGGGTAAACCCAAAAGGGCAGGACCAGTCACACAGAACATTTTAAGGAAAGAAACTTCCTACTGAATACTAGCCATCTTCAAACATCGCTGCCTTAACAGAGAGGAAAACGGAATTATCAGGAAATGCCAATTTTGACATTTGCCTATGTAGATACAATTTAGATTGTATTTGCCATGTAGATACAATTTAAATTCTAGGATATAATGTATACAATCTGACTTACACATACTAAAACAAACCACCTTATTTTAAATATTTTGTTTCTTTTAAGTAAGTGTGGAATCCTGAGATTATAGCCTTCTAACTTTCCTACCTAATGAAGTTAATTTTGCTAGAAAAGTTTCCAAGGGTGCTGTCTGAATGAATATGTAGAGTATTTATACTTTTAAACGGCAATCATATGATCCTGGCAAATGTTTAGCAGTGAGAGAACATCAACAGCTAGTTCCTTTGAATTGATATCTCAAAAGTAGAACTAATATTTGGAATTTCCAAAGAAGTATTGCTTGAAAACCTAAGCAGTCTACAGCAACAACACTAATTAGGAAGTTCAGGATTCTGATTAACTGTCAAGTAAGGGAAGGCCAGGCCAACAGCTGGCCACATTCCCATTCTATTCTGTTAAATCACAGTCTATGGAAGAATTCCTTAGTGGGTTTGCTAGAAACCAATTTACAGCCAAACTGTCAGTAGTTCATCTGAAGTTTAAAATATGTTTAGTGTAGTCGGTGAAACTAGAAAAAAAGGCCGCTGTTTCTTTATGAAGTAGGTGGGTCTCAACTTCTTTATTTGCTGCTCAACTAAAGCGCTAATGAGGTCCTCTCGGCTCCTTAAAGATAGATGCAGATTTCACAGGCGTAAGACTCATTTTCATGGGCTTGGTTTTAAATTCTGTTCTAAGATTTTTCACCTGGGAGCTGATTATCTAGATAGAGCCATTTTGAAGGCCTCTAGTTCAGAATGAGTTCCAGTGAAATGAAGACCGTTACATACAAACTTACATATATATGCTACAGATGGGTGTGTGCAAGTGTGCATACCGTTAACGACAATGTGTCTTCCTAGACATTTCCAGTAGTTTTATGATAGTTGGGAAAAAATGAAGTACAGAAGATCAGTATTTGCACCAAAAATGCTGGGCACCTCAACTTGGATTTTATGAGTACAGTACCAATTTATTCTGATGTAATATCCAGGGGTTTCTACTCAGCAACACTTCACACACAAATCTCTAATAAGTCACATATTTCTCACATGGAATTACTACTTCCTTCCTCCTCTAACTTAATGTCACCCCAAAATACATGGAATCAGATTTTCCCTAAGTCTGACAGAGGGTGTATAGGGACAAACATCTAGTTGTGCAGAAGGCAAAAAAATTAAAAAAAAAAAACAAAACCACAAGCTAATTGAAGTAACAATAGGGAAAGCGATTAATCCCTATTTCGGCCAAAGCCTTCGTATAAAGTAAGTTATACACTTCCACTTAGACCCCACCTTTTATGATGGGCTTTCTAGTTAAAGAGTGACAAATGAAAGCAGGGAACCAACTACCACAAAGTAAACTCGCAATCATGATTTTTAAGGTTTTTTTCCCCCCTTCTTAATTGGTGGCATACTAGATTTTTTTTTTGTAGAAAAAAAACCCCTGCTGTTTTATGGTGATGCCAAATTTTAAGGTTTTTAATTTTTTAAAAAATTTTAAACAGAAGGCAGATTATCCACAAAGTCAGCCTGAACACTTCCTTGTGCTTCCACAAAACATACAGAGACCTTCACTGTGCTATATATATTTTTTGATTACTAGGTAAAATGAATACTCTAAACCAAGAGATTTTGTTTAATGAGTAGTAACTTTAAAAGAAGACTAATTTATTTTTAACCTTCCCGAACTGAAGAGAACTATCCACAGCCTTCCTAAAAGGTTATAACATGATGCACACATTTAAGAAAATAAATATTGTGTCCCACTTTTGAGCATGGAATTTAATTATACTGAAGAGCTGGGGCCTCCAATAAGACCCAATCACAAGCTAACATATTGATAGGGCTGCCAACCAAGGCACCCTGTGCCCATTCAGAACATTTAAGGGCCCTAATTAACTACTGTGGAATTTGGGACTCAAACAGCCCATATAAAAGTATTCGAGAATGATTTTTTTTTCTTCCTTTTAATCCATGAGAAACATGTCCTTTATTTAGGACCAAAAAATGTCCTTTTTAGCAAATCCTACCATTCTTGCTGTTTTGCATTTGAAACACGGCCCGTGTTCTGAGTAAGTGAAGTGTATAAATTGTATAAGCTTTTTTTTTTTTTTTTTAATAGGCAACGGCATAACTGGGGTTGCACTGGGCTGGAGGAACTTTTAATTGGGTCCCTTTAAGATCCTCCCACTCTGGGCTGCCTAACTCCAAAAGGTGGCATCGCCTCCTACAACCCTTTTCAATGAACTACGGTTATGTTTATTATCAGAAAATGTATTTTGCCAAAGCATAACCTATTCATCTTTCTCAGCAAGGAAATTCATCAGGTTCTGACACCTGTTTCAATAATGTATACCTTTCCTAACGGAAAAGAGAAAGTCTGCTCTACATACTCGTAAGTTCTTTTGCAAGTATATTGTTAAATATTAAAGTAAGGTGAGTTTGGTTCACCCTATTTTGTTCGCCAGCATACTGTTCAGGTCATGCACTTTTGTGCAAATCAGTTTCCGGCACTGCCATTCTCAGGAGTAAAGCAGCTGCTAACTTAACGACTATCCGGACGCTATCTCTCAATTGTATTTTTTAAAACCTAGAGTTCCTTGTTCGTTTTCCTAGTGACTTGTCCATGCAGCTCCGGATCAACAATGACTACCATTCTTTGGACCAAACACCAACACTTGAGGAACCGAATGAAAACTAGTAACCAAACACCACACCCTCGGAGCTCCACCTGCGTGCGTCAGGTGCCCTCTCTACTCCCCTGGCCAGGATGTTTCCCAACGCGCCCCAAATAAGGCGCCATCCCCCCACATCCTAGTTACGGGGTTCTGCCTGCTATCTTTAGGCGACTAGAGGACCAGCAGCGAAATCCGACTCCTCGTGAAACCAATCCGGGAGCGGTCAGCACCCACCGCCGCCAGCCTCGCAAGCCCCGGGCGCTCGCCCTGACTCCCGGGGAGTGGCGATTTCAAACCCGGCCGGGAGAGGGAGGGAGGGATCAGGAACGTAATGTGACGGGCTCAAGTGACAGCGTCCCCGCTGCAGCCCAACCTCCCGGGCGGGCGGGCGGCGTTTCCTCCCGGCGGCAGCCCGGCGCTGGGCGCCCGCCAGGAACCTCCCCCCCCCGGGTGCCCCGAGGGTGGGACGCGGCCCCCCCCCCCCAGGAACCCGGGCAAAGAATCCGGCCCCCCCCCCCAAAACCCCCTTGGACAGGTTGGGGGCAAAAAAAAATTTTTTAAGGTGGCGGAAAAGGGTGGCCAAAGCCCCGAAGGGGTTTTTTGGGGGGGTTTTTCGGGTACTGTGTTTTTTTGGCCCCCTTGGGGGCCCCGTGTGTTCTTGGGGTGGGAACAATCCGAAAAGGGAGTTTCCACTCGCGCCCGAAAAGCTCTCCCCCCCTCAAATGCCCCTTGACTCCTGTTAACCCTGGGGCCCCGGGAGGTAGGGGGGGGGGGAAAAATCGTTTAGGTCACTGAAAGCCCCCTTAGTAACTGTGTGAACTTTTTCCCTTGGGTAAGACCTATGTTCTTTGGGGCTAATCCACTCCTGTACCCTTTTCCTGTGTTATAAAATCTTTG
>NW_005871075.1:7786473-7793069 GCF_000147115.1 Myotis lucifugus | reverse complement strand
CTGCGCTGGCGCCCGCCAGGTAACTCCACGCTTGGCCGCCCCGAGTGTGGACGCGGCGCCCGCGCCCAGCCGGCCCCAGAGTGTTATGTCTCCGCCGGCTCCTGCTCCCTAACACGGGGCTACCGCCCCTCGTTGAGGGCGCCGGGGGGCCGCGTGTCTCGCCCGAGGGGGATGCGGGCGGGGAGGCCGAGTGTCCCCAGGGACGCGCGACAGTCCCCACCTGGAGATGCAGGCGCGGCTGCATGCCTGGAGACGGCTCGCGGCGGCCGGCGGAGCCTCCGGGTTTGTGCTTGGGGTGAATCAAGGTGGTTAAGCGCCTCTAAGTGCGGCCACGTGTGGGTTGAGGGAAGACTCCGGTGTGCGTGGTTGTCTGCATGGGGCTTGCAGTTGCGTTTCTTCGGCATTCCAACTTGGGTTCTGTTGCATTTGTCATGCTCAGCTGTCGTCATGACTTCATATCCCCCAGATCTATTCGAGCCTGTGATAGAAATCGGGGGCAGCCCAGATATAATTGCGCAGGATGTTCTTATGCACCCACCCATTTCAAAGCACATGTGTTTGCATTTTATTTAATGAAGATGCAGCGGGAGCAATGCAGTTTGAAAAAGCACAGAGGCAACTGGTTAGTCTTTTATTTGTCATAACGGAGAGGTTGTTTCTAACCTGTTTTTGCAGGGGGAGGGGCCATTTTTCTTGTACATCAAAGCCAACTCCCCTTAAGGCCTCATTTGTTCTTCTAACAACCTTAGAAATTCTCCTTAGAAGCTGTGTACCCTACAGGCAGCCGGCTCAGTGTGTGTATATTGGGTAAGCGTCTGGAATGTACACCCCATCCTTCTCCACTGGTGTCCACAGTTTCAGAAAGTAAACAGAAGCTTTCAGGGAGGTATATGGTAAGTAAAACACTGCTCTAAACTTACAGAGAGTCTGTGACCTACAAACCCGGGGACAGGTGTCAGCTGATCTTTCCAGCTACAACACTGCTTTGTTGAATTCACTTTCGACAACTCTTTTAAACGTTTAAACGTCAATTTCACCATCTTCCATGTGGAAGGGACAAGAGTTGCTTTCCCCTTTCCATGGTCGATGGCAGCTGAGTATACCGTCGGCGCAGGGCAAAGCCGGGCGTTAGAGAGTTGGTAGCAGGCAAGTTGAATCAGTCAGCTGTCTGCTGAGAGCAGGCAGTGGTCAGAACCGCATCCTCAAAATGCCCCTGGAAGACACTTCCCTGCTGTGCGAAGCCAGGGGTCTTAGGTTGGCCTCTCAAGGACATGCTTTGCCGAGTATTCACGCGATTCCTTAGGCCGAGAGGCTTTTGGATGACTGAGCGAGCACCAGCGGCTGCCAAAGGTTCTCTCCTAGGTATTTGATAATCAGATAAAAATACAAGGACAGGTGTCGGGGAAGGCAGCAGGGAAAAGTAGACTAAACGGCACAGAAAAGGAACTGAAATTGACCTTGATTGCCTCCATCTCAGGCCTGGAGCGGGCCTTTCCTGCTTATCTGGCTGAAATGCTGAAAGAAAAATCTCAGTTTACACAGAACCAAATCACCAAAGAGAATTGGAAACCCTCATCTGTGGCGCTGCCTGCAGGGCTGCCAGGAATAGTGCTTACCCCAGTGGCCTGAAATAATTCCGCATCTTGCTCAGCATCTCGCCCTGGGCTGGGGATTGATTTAGGCCACTGGGAAAACGAGGGCCCCGGACTTTGCCGCTGAGCCGTTGCTGCATTTCTCTGTTATGGGATCCACTGGGATCAGCAGCTAGCATAGAGAGACACATTTCCATTTAGGTGGGGGTTCTGTTTCATAGGAGAAACAGTGTGGTTGCTAAGACAGCATTTTATTTTTTCTCTTAAAACTTTTTTTTCTTTCCACAGAGTATCCTTGTCCCTGATCATATTTTTTGGAACTAGCTGTATGTGTTCGATCCACATAGGAACATTTAAGGACGATGTTTTTGTTTGCAAGCATGGGGGAAATATTGAATGATTTGTACTTTTCCTACTTTGCTCTCACACAAATGATGAATTTTCTGGAATATACGGCACAGAGAAAGTTTCTAGCTTCTGTAAAAAAAAAAAAAAGTCTGGTCCATCTATGGTGGAAGGACACAGGATCGTGGTACATACACACCTGGGTAGAATATGGGAATTTGAGGAGGATAAAAGACATGGCTATTTATCGCTTAATCTTTTCCTCTTCCTCTCCCTAATAATGTCTTCCTTGGAAGGAACCTTCATTAAAAGAGAGAATCCACCACCAGCTATCTGCTATTAAATTTCAAATAATCTTAACTGTAACCTGACTCTGCCATTGACTCTCTTTATGGAAGAAATTTATTTATTGAATGCTTGGTACCTCACCGAACAATATTTGGCAAAGTAACAACACAAGCCATGCTCCCATGTACCTGCTGCCACCACATTGGAATGTTTCCCCCAATGCACTGATGTGTTTACTGATGTCAGGGATCAGGTTCAATGGTAACGGCTGGAGAAGATGGGAAGGTGAACGAGGAAGAGGTGCCAAGAATGATGGATGGCAGAGAGTAGTCAGGGTTAGTAATGTCCTTATTTTCCCTCTCACTCTGAACCTTTGCCCTGGATAAGGGGGAGTTGAATTTAGCTTTAAGAAGGGATTAGTAAGAAGAGAATGTGAATGTTGGTTTGACAGGTGGGGTGGGGGAGGCCATTAAAGCCCAGGGGCCAACAACCGCCCTGGCAGTTTCTTTTCCTCCGTTCAAGCCCAGCTAGTAGAGACTGCCCTTCCAGAAAACCCTGTAACCAAAGGTAAGCCTTTCTGCGTGTGACTCTAGTAACAACATGTTGGTGAGGATGTTTAACTTATATTTTAATCTTTTTAAAAATGAAGGCGTGTTTAAAATTTATTAATAACTATTTTACAGATTAGAATTAATGATGGAGAATTTTTAATAAAAAATTTACAAATCGCCGAAACCGGTTTGGCTCAGTGGATAGAGCGTCGGCCTGCGGACTGAAAGGTCCCAGGTTCGATTCCGGTCAAGGGCATGTACCTGGGTTGCGGGCACATCCCCAGTAGGAGATGTGCAGGAGGCAGCTGATCGATGTTTCTCTCTCATCGATGTTTCTAACTCTCTCCCTTCCTCTCTGTAAAAAATCAATAAAATATATTTAAAAAAAATTTACAAATCTACCGTGTTTATTGTTTAAAGGATGTGATTCCAAGTGTGTCTACAGCCTGGACCCTACCTTGACCCTGATGTAAACCAACTCTGAAAGATGGACCGTGACTTACTCTATGTCAAAATGAGTATTACTTGCACCTTTGTAATAAAGCATTCAAGAAATTTAAGAAATTTTTCTGCAATGACTATATTAAGAAATGTGGTCATAAGCTTTGCAGAGAACATGAGGTCAGCAGAAGAGAGTTCCAAAATGAACGGTTTTCACCCAGCTGGCGTGACTCAGTGGTTGAGCATTGACCTACGAACCAGGAGGCCATGGTTCCTTTCCTGGTCAGGGCATATGCCTGGGTTGAGGGCTTGATCCCATTTGTGGGGCTTGCAGGAGGCAGCCGATCAATGATTCTCTCTCATTATTGATGTTTCTATCTCTCTCTCCCTCTCCTTTCCTCTCTGAAACCAATAAAATAAAATAAAAAGAATGGTTTTCAAAATTTTGAAGGTATCACTATGTGCCCGATTCTGCGCTAAGTTCTTTGCATGCATCCATTCATTGAAATCTCATTAAACCCATGTGGTAGTACTATAACCATTTTACAGGAGAAGAAAAATAAGGTGTAGGGCATTCATGTGCCCAAGGTCATTCAAGATGGGCATGGCTGAGCAAGGATTCAAACCCAGGTTGGTCTGGCTCATGAGGTGGTTCTCCTTATTACCCTCCTGCTTTGGAGCAAGAGTGAGAGCTTTCAAATGGGGGGAGGAAGCCCTCTAGGTGGAGAGCAAGAAGGACTGTGAAGGTGCCTTTTTTCATTGTTTAGAATGGCTGCCTGGATTGGATGAATGGTAATGCTACCGTCTGGCATGAAAGAAATGGAAGAAAAAGAGTAAATTACAGAGGTTGGGAAGATAGGTTCATTTAGGAGATGTTTAGTAGGCAGCTGGGTAACACAGGTTAAGAACTAAAAATGAATGAGTTGGTAAGTAATGGCATACCTCGGTGAGATTGCGGGCTTGGTTTCAGACCGCTGCAATAAAGCGAGTACAGCAATAAAGCGAGTACAGCAATAAAGCAAGCTGTAATCTTTTTGCTGGTGGAGGGTCTTGCCTTCAATTTGTGAAAAATGCAACATCTGTGATGCACGATACAGTGAAGCACAATAAAACGAGGTCTGCCTGTAATTGGCGCTGTTCTCCTCTGACAGTTATTGCTCAGTAGCGCCTCCTTTTGAGACTCGCACTAGTCATTCAAGCCGTAAGTGCCAATCTTGTCGCCATCTTCTCTAGGTCACTCCCCTGCCTTCATCCAGGACTACTGGTTTATCTGCTCCTCCCCCACATGCTGTCCCCTGCCACTGTTCCAGGCAGCTTCATCCTGGCCTCAAGCTTTTCTCAGAGGCATGACCTTTATCTTAAAGTCCTCAGACACAACCTGGACCTTACCTTGAACCCAATGTAAACCAACTCTGGAAATGCACCTTGACAACCCCACTCTTTGGCAACACTGTCTCATCTTCCCCACTCGCTGAACAAACCATCTCATATCAAAGTCTCCATTCCTTTGATGCCCCCTTGTCCTCCTGACCCCACCCTGCCCTGCCCCAGGCCCTATGAGTCATTTCTACCACACTGTCCTTTCCATAGTGACCTTCTGGAGCATTTGCCCACCCGGTCCCCAACCCCAAGCCTCCATTTCTCATCCCCCACTCCTAGGAAGCCCCTGTTGAGAAATCACATCATTTACTAGTTGCCATTGCAAATCATGGGAGCAGAGCTCAGACCCATCCCTCCACTTGGCACCACAGTCTCTTTCCAGGTGACTTCCAGTTGCCTGTGACTGTCCCCAGGCTCCTCTCAGCCCCAGTTCCTTCCTACTGGGCTTGGTCTTCTCCCTCAGAAAGGAAAAGAGCCAACACATGGGCCACCTGCCCTCTCTTTCCTCTCTTCAGAACTTAGCATCAGTTCTCATGTTCTCTCTCCTCACCCACCCCAACCCCAAGAAAAAGACACCCCTTTCCTCTCCATGTTCTGGGTCTGTTCCTTCCTCCGTGGAATGTGCTGTAATTTCTTCCATCTATCAGATGTGCGCATGTGTCCTCCGTGTGAAAACAGTCCTCATTTGCAGGTACTGCTTTCACTTCAAGTCCCTGGTTCTGCCCTTGAAGCTGCAGACTTCTAGGGAGAGTATGTTACGTTCGAGTGTTGACCTCCCACCACTCCTTGTGCCCCCCAATTTGGGTTCTGTCCTCCCCAGTGAGGTGGAGCTTGCCTAGCCATTGGGGACCTCCTAGTTAACATCTATAATGGCGTCTCTTCAGTTCTTGTCCTGCTGGAGGCAGCTGGGAATTTGACCCGAGGGCACGTATCTCCCTTGGCTTCTGTAAAACCCGTATGTCTCGCCTCTCCTCTGCCTCTTCTTCACTCACCACTTTGGCTGGCTCATGTCCTCTGTAGCTTTCTCCTTATCCCTTTCCAGTCTCCTTAATTTTAGGCTATCCTTTGTGTTCTAGACATTAGCTTCATGGTACCAGAATTTTGTATAATTGCTGGATACCTGCTAGCTTATCTTGTACAATTAGGCACTCCTGTCCTCGGCACGAAGAGTCTAATTTAGAACTAGTCTAATTCCAGTGTAAAAACACCAGCTGGGCCTTAGTTAAGTCTCAAGGGCAGTGCTTTGGTTTCTCCCCCTGACTTGTCCCTTGTGGCTCTCTGCCTGCTCTTCCTAATGGGCAGGGCTCCACGGAGACTTAGCATGTGTCCAACGATGGGGCCCACAGAGGGTTTCAGGAAAAGTTCTAACAACGAGAAGGTGTGACAGACTAAAGGGAGGCTTAAAGGAGGTGGTCAGCTTGAAGACACAGAGTGGGTTGCAGGTCTGTATTGAAGACCTGGCACCTGAAACAAACCACAGCATGTGTGTGTGTGTGTGTGTGTGTGTGTGTGTGTGTGTGTATGTGCACATGTGTATATGATTACTTACTGGGTTAGATTTGGAAACACAGAGAAGCAAGATTCAGACCTTGCTCTTAAGGCTATAAAACATCTCTAAGGAGGTAAGAGATAAAAAAGACAATCAAAGTACATGGATGACCACTACAAGTAGCAAGCAAGTGTCAAGAGTCCTAAGAGTTCAGAGGACAGAGTGGTTTGGTGGGCTGCTGGTCGAAGCTGTTTTGAGGGATCAAGGGCATATTGTTTAGCTCTGGGATAAAGTGGAAGAGGCATCCCCCCAGGCATCTGTAAAGGAGTGGTCTTCAGTTAAGAGACAGAAGGAATGAAGGAGTGGCGTCTGTGACTGAGACAGAGGAGACCTCTTGGAAAAGAGGTCCCTGGGGTCTGGGGTAAACAAGATGACAAGCTCCTCTCTCGGGTATACTGCAAATCAGAATGCTTTATTCTGAAGACCCGGAAGATACTCGGGCAACTTCAG
>NW_005871075.1:7739824-7786202 GCF_000147115.1 Myotis lucifugus | reverse complement strand
ACCAATTTGTAGGCAGTAGAAGAAATGCCAGTTCGAAAAAGGGGGAGGAATGGTTCCCAGGGCTCTGGGAAGGGACATGAAACCATAGCCAGTAATAGAAGAGGCTTTCTTCCAACTGAGTGACATGGGGATGCTCTGTCCTTGCCAAGGGGTGCAGTCTCAGCCCATGTGTCGCCTCAACAACACACCTCAAAGCCCTCGTTGGGTTCTTTTGCACTCATTTCATTCCAGATAAAGCTTAAATTCTTTTTCCTTTCCTTACACATGCGCTCACCTTTTTGTCATCTCTTGCATTTCACTATTACTTTCACATGGCAAGCACTTAAACATAAAAAATAAAATTTTAAATTGATTCAGAGGGGAAGGGAGAGGGAGAGAGAGAGAGAGAGAGCTAGAAACATCAATGATGAGAGAGATTCATTGATCGGCTGCCTCCTGCATGCCTCACACTGTGGATCGAGCCCATAACCCCGGGCATGTGCCTGGAACTGGAATCGAACTATGACCTCCTGGTTCATAAGTCAACACTCAACCACTGAGCACACCGGCTGGGCATGAAAATCACTTTTTAAATCTCCTTGAGAAGAAGGCACAGCCCATGGGGCAGTCTGCTCAGGTGCAGGAAGGAGGGCACTCGGCAGATAGCCTCCAGCTGCTGCGACTTTAGCTCAGCTGTGTTCACGTCAAGGCCACACTCGCCCAGGACATCTCCTACAGATAAGAGGCAAATTGTGCATCTTGCAGCCTCCAACACAAAAAAGGAATCAGGGCACTTGGTAGGTCTCTTGGATTCTGGAAGCAACACATACCACACTTACTAATAGAAGCTATTCCAGCCCTTACACTGAGTGACATGGAAGATGGGCTGCCCGCTCTGAGAGGGTTCAGAGCAGGAAGGCCTTTGCAGGAGACCCGGGCTGTGTTGTAAGCAGCCCTGCCTCTTGGGCCCTGTGATCAGGCAGATTCTTTGGTGTTGGTGTCTGCTGTCAGGGGTGAGAAAAGATACAATATGGAGACTATGGCAAACCCTAGTGGAGAATCACACTGAAGGTCTATGGGGATCTGAAGCAAGGCCATGTCATTTGCAAAAGAGAATGTTGTAGCTTTTGAGAAGCAGTTCCTGGTAAGTTACTTGACCTTGATAGAAAAGGAATGCTTGACCAAAGGACACCAAGTGACAATCATCTAGAATTTCCCATCATGAGCTGGGTCTCCTTCAACCTGCCAAGGCAAAGATAGATGTAGAAGCAGTCTATTGTGAGACGGACACAGTAGGTCCAGGATCAAGCTGGGCAGGACAGAAGGCATGAGTAAGCTGCAAGAACGGGTCGCACCAATACCCTTTCCCCAGCTCTCACTATGGGAAGATGAGGGTCCCATAAACCCAGCTGAAGGAGGGATAAAAGCCTGCATTCGGTTTATAGCTGGACAGGCTCAGGACCCAGATGAAGCTGCAAATGAAAGGAGGCTGCATTACAGCCACCTGGGGGGGAAGCCCTTCCAGGGGCCAGAGCTCTGAGTGGTGAACCTGGTCATCTCTTTTGTGTGAGAGGGGCCTGAGGTGGGAATATATGTCCACTTCTGGACAATGGTCAACAGCCTGGCCATCTGGTCAGGGGCCTGGAAGGGACAGGACTGGAAGACTAGAGATGTGGAGGTCTAGGCTAGGGCCATGTGGATGAATATTCAGTGATGGGCAGTATGTGTGGAGCTTTGCACTGCATGTCAATGGCTTCCATGGAAGAGGCAAACCCAAGCAGATGACAGGACTCCGCCAGGTGATGGCAGCCATCCTTCCTCAGCAGCCAGCCCAGCCCTAAAGCAAGGGCCACATGAACTTGTGGCCTTGGTGGCGGAGATGGAGGTTCTGCATGGCCCAACAGGAAGGGCTCCCAGTTATCAAGGCCAATTAAGCGACGGCTGCCTCTGTCCCACCTGCCAGCAATAGGAACTGCTCCTTGAGGACACCAAGGCCCCTTCCAGCCTGGCATAGCCAGTGTCCTCTCTAGGCTTGGACACCTGGTCTGGGTATAGGTTCACCTTTTCTGCCCACAGAGCCTCAGTCTGAGTCCCCGCTGTCCAGGGGCTATGGCATGCCTGATCCACAGGTGTAGAATCCACACAACAAAGCGTCCGACCAGGGGACCCACTTCACAGTGAAGGAGGCGCCAAAGCGAGCCCTGGCCATGGGTCTTATTACAGCCTGCGTCTCCACATCCCTCTATTATCTATGAGGAGCTGGCCTTGTAGAATGAGGAAATGAATGGTCTCCCGAAGGCACAGTTTGCAGGTAATAATCTGCAAACAGAGCGAGTGTGGCCTTCAGGATGCAGTGCATTCACTAAATCAGACTTCCAGGTAGCAAGATATTCCAAGTTAGGAAGAACATATGGGCCTGGGAACTGACTGGTGGAAGCGAGATTGCCCACTTATCATCCCATCCCAATGACTTCCTCAGTGTCTTTATCCTCTCTGTCCCCGCAGCTCTGCACTCTGCAGGGTCCCCAGTGGACCTCACTCTTGCAAGAGGACAGTGAGAGTCCTGTTGAACTGCAAATTCTGGCTGCTGCCTGACAGTTCCATTGATTTCTTGAGCCCAGGGGTCAGCAGATGAGAAGAGGAATCACCATCCTGGCAGGAAGAGTTGACCCTGGTGAGCAGGAAGAGGACAGTGGGGACAGAAAGGAAGATGTGCAGAACCCAGCTGATCCATTGGATGCTTCCTGGTTCTCCTCAGATCCCTTATAGCGTAGAGCGAGGGGAATTCAGAATGCACAGAAGAGGGAGAAGATAAGCATTTGCAGCCCCATGACCAACTGCAGAGACGGGGCTCCTAGTTGTCTTATTAACTGTCCTTTTCTAAGCTTTCCCTCAAGAAGACCGGTTGATGGCCTGACCAGTGTGGTTCAGCAGTTGAGCATCAACCTATGAAACAGGAGGTCAGGGTTCGATTCCTGATCGGGGCATATTCCTCGGGCTGCAGACTCGATCCCCAATAGGGGGTGTGTGGGAGGCAGCCAATCAGTGATTCTCTCTCATCATTGATGTTTCTATCTCTCCTTCCCTCTCCTTTCCTCTCTGAAGTCAATAACAATATATTTTAAAAAATAAGAAAGAAGAGAGGTCGATGGGAACTGCTCCCCTACGTGTGGACAAGGCAGTGCCTGCAGTGGAAGGGGAGACTGTGTCGGCCATGGCTGCACCCTGCTCAGAGCTTCCTTCAAGAGAACCTGCTGTGAGGAGAGTGAGAGATGAACAGGCTCGAGCTGCTGCGTCTCTGGTCCTGGCAGGGTTTGTGCTGAGGCCACGCTCTTCCTAGACCATCTCCAGCCAGCTGCTGGGCACAGTGGGCTGAGGGAGCTGGGCCACGCCTCCTCCCACAGGCTGCTGTGTTCTGCGCTCCCCATCGACTTGTCTGAAGCGTGTTCAGGGTGCACTGCGGTCTGAGGTTCCTCCACTCCCCCACCCCACCCGCTTCCTTCCTGCTTCCTTTCGCAGGTTTCAGACCTGCCTCCTGAAGAGGCTCTCCCCACCACTCCTGCTTCTTCTGACGTTTATCTTTCGAATGTGTTCTCCCTGTAACTCTTTGGCACATCCAATGTTGTCCCGGCATCTGCTTTTCGGAGACCCTGAGCTGAGACGACCAGTGATCTTTTCGAAACACGCACACGCGTACACACATTCACACATACTTTTGCGGGCGGGACTTGGTCAGAGAGATGACAGTCTTTTCAGAACTTCATAAAACCAAATTGAAATTCAGATTTCATGATTCTCAAAAACGAAAGAGGAAACTATATACTGATACGAAAAAATCCCCAAGATCTATTAGCTGGGAAAAAAAAAAGCAAGATCCAGACCAGTATATGTAGCATGCTGTATGTGAATGTATGTAAAAACCTGTAAAGATGCAAATAATAAACAAACAAACAAACAAATAAATAAATAAGGCAGGGTGATGATGTGCACTAAAGAGCATTTTGATTTGTTTTTATTTTCAGCCTTAAAATTGTACTGCTTATGAATAATTAAGTTGAAATGTCAATTTTTAGCATGTTAGCGTGTTCTTTCATTTTTCTATTCATACAGCACCTCGTTCATCGTTATCATTTGGTACAAACAGCCCCACACAGCTAGTACCATTTACATACTAAGTTCACAGCACAAATGAAAACACTGTGGGAGAATTATACAGTTAGACATGCATTGGAAACTCACTGGTTCAGACCCTGAATTGCACTGAATGGAGAGGAAGAGGGATGTCTCTGGGCTTAATGATTAGTGCATGCTAGTAATATTTGTGCATATGAAGAGGCATTTCGGAGCTTTTAGGGTACCTAAAGTATTTCTCTTTGTGCTTCCTAATATTTGAGTTAGTGGGTAAGTACTTTTAAAAAATATATTTTATTGTTTTTTTACAGAGAGGAAGGGAGAGGGATAGAGAGTTAGAAACATTGGTGAGAGAGAAACATCGATCAGCTGCCTCCTGCACACCCCCTACTGGGGATGTGCTGGCAACCAAGGTACATGCCCTTGACCGAATCGAACCTGGGACCCTTCAGTCCACAGGCCGAAGCTCTATCCACTGAGCCAAACCGGTTAGGGCAGGATAAGTACTTTTTAATTTTTTTTTTCAATTACAGTTGATAATTGAATATTATATTAGTGTCAGGTGTATAGCATAGTGGTTAGATGTTATTATTTTAAAAATCAATACTTTACATGTGATTAAATAGAGCTGCCAGTTGGCATAGGATTCAGTAACATGGGTACAGCAGTGAGTGGACCTCATGAATTTTAGACACTCGAATGCTGTGTGTCCTGATTGGACGAGGACTGTCTGGGTAATCCAGACGGCATGAGTGATTTCGGACTCACCAAATGATGGTTTCAGCGACTGCCTGCCTGGGACGGAGTGGACATTCCACAACCTCCCGCTGAACACCAGTGTGCCAGTCCTGCCGTGTTTGCTACCCTGAAAAGTTTTTGCTATTTCTGAAAAGAGGTGTGCACCACATTTCCTCTTCAACGCTGCAGCCTGGGCTCTGTTATGCCTCATTTCCACACCTGACATCCATATTAGGTTTCCTCTAGGACAGAGGCTTCATCAACGTGCAGGCAAGAATCCCTCAGTGTTTTCAAAAGACGCTTGTCCCACCTTGCTGGTTTGGCTCAGTGGATTGAGCTTCGCCCCATGGACCAAGAGGTCCCTGGTCAGGGCACATGCCCAGGTTGCAGACTCAATCCCCAGTAGGGGGCATACGGGAGGCAGCCGATCAATGTGTCTCTGTCATCTATGTTTCTATCTCTGGCTCCCTCTCCGAAATAAATAAAAATATATTAAAAATTAAAGATGCTTGTCTAGCTACACCCTCCCTTAAAAACATCTCTGAGTGAGGCTCCATCACATAGGTTCCAGCAGCCTCCCCAGCGATCCCAAGGTGTTTCTCTGGCGCAGAATCTTTTCTGTAGGGCAAGTTCTAAGACTCCCCTGTGACAGTCACTGGGGACATGGGCTAACTATCCACCTGTCCAGGTCACTCCCTTGGTGAATTCTTACTCACTGAGTTTGAGTTGAGGCTCAGGAATCTTGTGGGTTTTTAACAAATCCTTGCCCAAGGATATGTTTTTATTGATTTTAGAGAAAGAGGGAGGGGCAGAGAGAAACATCAATGGGTTGCCTCCCATGCACCTTGAGCAGGGGTGGAACCTGAAACCTAGGTGTGTGCCCTGACCAGGAATAAAACCTGCATCCTTTTATTGTATGGACAACATTCCAACCAACTGAACCACCTGGCCAGGGCTCAGGAGTTTTGTTTTTAATAACGACTTTTGAGTGGTCTTATGTGGACTACCTTAGAGTCCACAAATTGACAAAATAAATTCAAAGTTGCCTCATACTAGTGATCCTAATATGAATTCATTTCTCTTGCATGAATTCTCTCTCAAAGTTCTTTGATAATTATAAATAACTAGATCAGTGGTTCTCAACTTTCCTAATGCCTCGACCCTTTAACGCAGTTCCTCATGTTGTGGTGACCCCCAACCATAAAATTATTTTTGTTGCTACTTCATAACTGTAATTTTGCTACTGTTATGAATCATAATGTAAATATCTGATATGCAGGGTGTATTTAGGCGACCCCTGTGAAAGGGTTGTTTGATCCCCAAAGGGTCTCGACCCACACGTTGAGAACCGCTGAACTAGAGGCTCCCGTCACCACCGCTGTGCTCACCAGCCATGAGCCCGGCTTCTGGCTGAGTGGAGTTCCCCCTGTGGGAGTGCACTGACCACCAGGGGGCGCTCCTGCATTGAGCGCCAGTGCCCATCATAGCGACCGATTGTTCCACTGTTTGGTTGATTTGCATATTAGGGTTTTATTATATAGGATATCCTCATCATTTAAAAAGCATCATTCAAAAGTACTATGTAAGAGCATGCCTACTAAGGATGAGTGTACAATAGATAGTGATACTTACAAAATAAAACAAGCCATTAGGGGGTGGCCTTGAAATATACACCTTAACAAAATCTGATAACTCTAGACAAGCTGGTGGACATGTATGGTCTCCATTCCTTGCCCAAGGTCTCTGGAGCGTGGACTCAGGGAAGTGTGCTGTCTTCAGGATCTCTGGTCTTGAGAGGTCTGTCCCTTTTTCCCAGGGCACAGGACCTTGGCTAAGCTGGGAAGAGCTTAGGTTTACCACACAGCAAGGTGCCCCAAGCCCCAGCTCCTACATCTTCCAGGTAGTTTAGAACTGTAGCCTGATCCTGCTGGCAAACTTCCCATGGCCCTGGACTGGCAGGCACTGTGGCAACGGACACACGGGCCTACCCCCTGCATTGACTGGCATCTCTGCCCATCATTCCTGGGGACCTAGAGCAGTGTTACAACAGGAGGGGCTTAGGTTTGAACACACAGGAAGGGAATGTGTCCAAATGATCTTGGGACCACCCCTTCCATATTTCAAAAAATAATAATTATGTCAGATAGGTGAAAAAAATCTATAATTTTGAGTAAATGGTTTGTTGACTACTGACTACATATATCTTACGAGCTCCTCTGTCCAAGTAAAAGCTGAATTTTGCTAAAATGTCTGTAGCCTTTATGTGCACTTTCATACTGATTATAGTGTATATTTTGTATTTGATTTATGTCTTTGAGACTGAGTACAAGGACTGTTTCAGTTGGTGGCTCTCTTTCATCTCAAAGGCCACATGTGACTTTTCCCCAAAATATGTCATTCTTTGGGGTTGTTCCATGTTAATGAAATCCATTAATTAAAAGACTTTAAAATGTTAGAAAAAGTCTTACTCCTCCTTACAGCTATGTGAAGTAACCTTCAGGGTTTCTGTGTGTTCATTTACTCAGTGTAGATATAGTGGATGTCTTCTGAATAGAATGCCTCTAACGGGTATGCAGTCATTAATCACCTGCCCCCACTGGGTTGGGGAGGATATATACTAAATCAACATATCATTGAAATGTTCTGTGCTATATAAGCAAAAGTACTGCTATAAAATAATATCAAGGGACATTTTCATTTATATTTCAAGGTCAAGAAAGTCATCTCAAAAGAAGGAATTCTTACCATTTGCAGCAGCAGGGATGGAACTGGAGAGCATTATGCTAAATGAAATAAGCCAGTTAGTGAAAGAAACATACGTCTTGACCTCACTCATTTATGACCATTACAAACTGATGAGCAAAAAGATAGATACAGAGGCAGAGAAGCATCGAACAGACTGTCAAACTACAGCGGGAAGGCCGGGGAGGGTTGGGGGGGCGGGAGATAAGAGATCAACCGAAGGACTTGTATGCATGCATATAAACATAACCAATGGATGCAAGACACTGGAGGGGATTGGGTGAGGACATGTGCCGGGGGGTAGGGGAGGCCGGGGGAAGGTCAATGGGGAAAAAAAGGAGACATACGTATTACTATTTGTAATACTTTAAACAATAAAAAAAGAAAGGCATCTCCATCCATCCATCCTTCCAACAGATATTGCTCAGATGCCTCTGTAACAGAATGACCTCTAAGCTGAGCTCTGAAGGCTGAGAGGAGATATTTGGGGAAGTAAAGAGGACATCAGCTGGAGATGAGGAAACGACTTTGAGCTAGAAACGAGCTTCACACACACAAGGAATGAATACAAGCCAGTGTGCTCAGGCTCACTGAGCAGGGAGAGATGCTTGTGGGGAGGGAGGCAGGGACCAGGCCTGCATGTGATCTTACTCTAAGAGCTCAGTAAGAAATGACTCTTCCGTCACTCTCCCCATGACTGGGGTAGGGCAGAGACGGGAAAAGAGGAAGAAGCGTAGCTTTGGAAAGAAAACATGAAAGGCTGTTAAGTGCCAGCCTCTCGTACCGATTCTGACACACACACCCCGAAGCAAGATGTGAGCCCCCTGCTACAGAACGTGGTTTTCAAACTTGAGAAATGTTTTTGAAGGAAAACAAAAATTTATCCAGACCTCTCTCCCATGGCTATTTAATTAATTTTGATTTAATTTGAATATACAATCATCGTTTAGTTGTAGTTAAATATGTAAACTATAAAATAAGGTATACCTCCCTATGCTTACTTACAACATAAACCCAACATAAATTGAAAACAAGTAATACTGAAATTAACGACCTGATTTTTTTTTAAATGTGACTGATGACGTTTGGATGGAATGAAACCTCTGCTTGCATTTTAAAGTCACGGCACTGTCCACAGAGGCGCAGCTTCCCTGATTCAGCACAGCCGGTGCCTCGAGGACTCCTCTGCGGATGGATTAGGAAGCCTCTCCTTGGACAGTGAGCTGCCACCATTGGGCTATTGCTTGATGGAGATGCATCATCTAAATAATAGGTCTGCCTCTCTCCTCATGAGTCAGAAACAAAGTAGAAAGAGTCAGTGCCAAGTCAGCTTACACATCAACACAAGAGAGCCCTGAAACCAAGTCACTGTCCATGGAGATGAAAAACCCTGGAAAGAATTACCAGACTCCTTCGAACATGTGGGAAAACCCCCATGGGTGCGGGGACTTCTGTTTGGACAACAGCTCTATACATGAGAGTGGATTCTTCCTAGAGGAGAAAAGGGAAGCTGTAGCGCCATGGGGACAGGATACAGCGTTCCTTCTCACATTCTAAAAAGGGATTCTTGGGATGGAAGGTTTGGGAGGGTCCAGAGGGATCACTAAGATTTGAGTGTAAGCAGAGACCAACGAAGGTGTGGTCACAAGTGCTTGTGGTTCCTCTTCTGGGACTCAGGACAGACGAGATGACAAAGAGGCCACTGAGAGGTCTCTGCCCACCCGGCCATGTGGCTGAGAAAGGCTTACAGCACCACAGGCCTCCCAAGTCAGGGCTCAAACCAGCCCTCTGGGTGTGGGCAGAAAACACCGGGGCCCTGGAGCGCTGAGCCTGGCCCACAGGCTCGGAAAGAGCAGCTCCCAGAGAAGTGTGAGCGGGGCTCTGCGAAGCCCAGAGTGCCCCACAGTTTGTATGATTTACCACGTGCACAGAGCAGCCGGGAGGAGAAACTCGAGTTTCCTGACAGACAGAACATGATGCCGTCTATAATAGTGAGGTGATCGGCACTTATGCGAAATGTCAACCGAAGTTACGTGTTACTGTTCCAAAGTGTCACATGCCTTCCTGTCCACCCAGGAGGTCCACTACTTCAGGGAGAGGGTCGGAGAGGGACAGAGGAGTAAACTTGAAATTTCCAACTTGAAAGCACATTTTTACTTGGGGGGAAACGATACACAAGAGATCCAGGCGAATGTGTGTAAGACTCGGGCTCTGCTGGGAGGAATACAAGGATTTGTGAAGTTCCCAAAAGCCATGAGTTGGAGAATCGAACAGAGGGTTTGCCCCATGAACCACAGATGAGAAAAGATGTGCTTTAGGATATCAAAGCAGCGGGGAGAGGCTGACAGGGGAGAACAATTCCCAGATATATTTCCAGGAATATGGAGGGTCCGAGGGGAGGGGAGTCACACATTCCATTTCCATCCCGGACATCTGAGGACAGAGATGGCAGCAGCCTCATCAGATAATAGAAGGAACGCAGGACAGCCATGTCAGGACAGAGGGACGTGCGGGGCACGCAGGCAGACAGAGCCATGCAGTGGGCCCTGACCCGCTGCCCTGTCCCCTCTGGGTCTGGCACTCGTGCCCGCAGCAGCTGTGAGTATTGGCAGCGGATGCCGTGCTGCCGATGCCCTTCTCCAGGCCGTGCCCTTAGCCGGAGGAGGCCTCCTCGCCCAAGGCCAGGTGAACGCCGGGGCGGCCCACGTCCAAGGGCTGGTGCCCTGCAGGGATACGAAGTCCACGCCCCTCGCTCGCCTCGAACAACTGGACAAGCCTTCCAGCTCCAGAGCACCCTGTGCCATCAGCTGCTCCGCGACTGCCCGGCAGTTCTAACTTCACCCGCTCCCCTCACTCCCTTCCAGGTGTTGTTCCCAAGAACGTTTGCCAATAAATGTTTTATAGACAAATCTTAACGTCTGTTTCCCGGGGGACCTGAGCTACGACAGGCCTCCTGGGTCTCCCTCGCTCTGGGGCCGGGGGTTGGGGGAAACCCCGAGATGGGTTCTGCTGACCTCACATCGGTGAGAATCACGAGCTGGCGGGCAGCCCGTGGGTTGCGTGGTGTGGCGAGAGGCAAGGCTTCTAGTGGATATCACCAAGGCCAGGATGGACGACATGGCTGAATTTCAGAGCATCAGTGAGAGCCACGACCGAGTCAGCATTGGTGGGAGGGGCGGATGGATAGCCACACGCTGACCATGCCTGACCATGCCTGACCATGCCTGACCATGACGGAAGGGCCAGCCACAGGCGACCTCAGATGTGAACCCTTTGGCACATGCAGAAGGGCCAGAGGTCAAGCCCCCAAAACCTAGCTGGGCAAGACACCCAGGGAGGCCAGTGAGGACCAGAGGCTGTTACATCCAGATATCCCCCTCCTGAGGGCAGGCGCACACTAAGCCCACTAGACCCACATCCCACCATCCCACCCACCAGCAGAGGAGGGAGGGGCAGACTGAATGCTGCCCCCAAAGAGATCTCTAATGTACGGAAGGTGGCTCAGTTACCGTGAAAGGAACCAAATGAAGAGTTTCTCCACCCTCCGTGGAAATGGATGCAGAAATATGCAACTGAAAAGAGGAGGAAAGACAAAAAACACAAACCAGTTGGGGCAAAAAGAGCCATGTACGTGATCTATATTTATAGACATCACTCTCTTAACTCTAAGAACCGGGCCTTGTCCTAAGGGCTTTTATTTAAGTAGTTTTGTTGTTTATGGACTTTTAGGTGAAAACGTGCCAAGCTGCCAGGTAGCTGACAGCTGACATCAAATACCACCCTGGTTACTGAAAAGGTATTTCCCAGCAGCAGCCAGCAACATCCCAACCGGAAGCACAGTGCCTGTGCCTTGTCACTTGAAGAGGAACAGACAGGCCGGCGATGAGCCACAATGGAGCGGGGCGAGGTTCCTTGCGCTCCTGTTCTCAGCCTTTTCATCGTTCTAACTGCGCTTGCACAGTTTTCTCCTGTCATTCTCACAAGCACCCTCTGAGGGGTCACTGTGATCATCCTAAGTTTAGAGAGGACCTGGGGACCACAGAGGCCCCAGGCTGGGCCATGGCTGCGCAGGGATTCAGAGCCGGCGGCTGGCTCCAGAGCCTCACCTGCTGCTTCTGCGACCCACTGCCTCCCTACGTCTGCTCTGAGCACATTGCAAATGGCATTTGTGTCGGGGGCTTGAGATCTGAAGCGTCATTGTGGCCAAGCTCCAGACATAAGTGTTGCCGAGGGCAACATTCACCCAGGTGGGTGCAGACATGGAGGGATTAGGAGCCATGGTGACGGATGGGTAATGAACAGGGGTCGTTGGTAAAGCCAGAGTCACTCCCATGTGGTGTGACCCGAATGCACGTGTCAGCAGTTATGTGTCTAAAGTCTTCATTTGGAAGGTCTGTATCCAGTGCCTGTCCAGGAGCTGTCACCCGTGCCCTGTATCACTGTGTCCTTAGTAGGACTCTCTGTGGCTGATCACTGAGTCCCTTTCATGTCCCAAGAGAGGAGTATCTTAGTAAGGGACAGAGGCAAGTCAGACATCTCCCCGGGCCCGTGACTTTTGGCCACTCCCAACACCAGGCAGCGGAAAACTCCACATTTGCCAAATTTCCAAGCTGTGATGATCAGTCAGGCTGTTTTCCCTCCTTTATCCACGTTTTCTCTCCTTCGCAAAGTCACCACCCATCACCATGTTTGTGAATAGTGGGATGCTCGTTTCAAACACAGGACTGCAGAATGCAAAGCGTTTCATGCCGACAGCAGATCGATCTGAGAATACTTAAGAACTGCTCACTTTAACGCTCCTCCTGGTAGACTCTATTTGTATCCCTGGTGTTAGCCTCGCAGACTTGGAGGGGGTGGTGAAAGATGAACGGGGCCGTGCTCAGCCACCAGGGGAGAAAACGTCATCCGGCCCCCAGAATAGCAACAGCAATAAATATGGTCATGGAGCTCTTCTGCTGAGGCCGAAGCGACAGGCGGGATCACATTTGTGGCCCCCAACGGGCCTCCTGGCTGCGGGGGCTGCCTCAGGGGCTTGGAGGAAACACGCAGAAAGTTGATGCTGACGGAGAGGGCACCCTGGCTTTCCGAGCTGTGACTTAGTGAGCAAAGGAAGGGGGTGGGGGTCCAGGACCTCCCTGCAGAGCTGGGGGTGCTCGCCACCCTTCTGGCCACAGGAGCGCGTCCTAAATCAGCGCCGGGGACAGCTGGCTCCTGAGAGCTGAGCCGAGAACTCCCCTGCACGTCTGCCTGAGAACTTGCTGTGAGCTGCAGCTGCCACAGCCATCAAGGCACATGTGTAGCGAGGAAGGTGAACAAGAGGCTGCCGCGGCCACTGGTTATTTAAAGAGGACCCTTCGGACGTCAGCCCCGCCACGTGCAGAAGCAGCACCTTGGCTCCGGGGGGTCCTGGACGAAGGGGCGTCTCTCTCCCTTCAAAACTCCTCACGTCTCCTTTGCAGACCAAGCCACCAGGCGCTCAGCCATTCCTGGGGCTCCTGGGGCTCCTTCGTCGGTCGTTTTTCCTGTATATTTCAGTTTCATCTATGATATGGCCACGTCTCTGGGTGGTCGTGGTTTTAGCATCTTTACGTTCTTTTGCCACTTGCCATGGGCAGGACGGGGCTAGCACATCTGCATGACTCGCACATAGCAGCGTCATTCAGGATGAAACGTGTTTAAGCTAATGCATCATTTCCCCCTGGTGTTTTGGAAACCAAAGCGTCCCCTGAATGTGACCAGTTTCCCTTTTCCTGCTAAACATCTCTACTGTAAAAGAAGAGAATTTCTTATAAAGCCACACTCCTTCTCTCTACGACCGTTGTGGGTCACGGGTCTCTCCAACCAGTCCCCAGTGCTATGCAGGAAGTCACCGGAAACAGGTTCACGGTGGCCACATGTCACCCATTTAACAGGCACAGGTTCAATGCCACGCTTTCATTGGTCTCGGTTCCAGGCTTAGGACTGAAAGGAATCTTTTCTCCATGAACCACAACTTTGCTTTTATTTGAACAGGGGAGTCCGTAAAGAATTAAAGCAAATGTTGCTGTGGACTTTGGTGTCTCAGTGTAAAAGTTAGCACTCTCTTCTGCTGTCACTATTATCTTCCCTCCTTTAGGATCTTATTAAGACCAACAAGATAAAGGAAGTAGGTTTTATAGCACCAGCTCTCATGTTCCTTCTCCAAGCGTCCCTGGTGACTTTGGGTGGTTAAGGAAAAAAAAATCATCCCAGTGTGTTGCAATTAGTGCCAAAGGAACACAGATGACTACTCAATGCCCAGAACCTGCGGCTGCCCAGAACCTTATCTTGTCCTATTTATACATCCACAAAGCCAAATCCTCCTTAGAGCAACCCTTGCAACATTAGCATTTTCTTTCTGTAAAACTTACGTCTCTGAGTTTTTATGCCATTTTTCTCATGTGGCCAGAGACAATGCAGGCATAAATTAACCTCTCCACTTATTATTCAGTGACTAAAAGATAAGTATCAAATGCTTTTAAATCCATGGAAAGATTCCTTTAAAGATAAAAAGAAAAGACTCCCTCAATCGCTTATTGGGAAATAGGAAGAAAAAGTCGCCTTCCACTGCGAGGATGGCGTTCTGTGGTTATGATAAAGGATGAATCATAGACAAGCACATTTAAATTACTAAGAAAGCACTTAACTTTAGGAAATATAACTGATGAAAAACTGTAATTTCAGACCTTAGCATGAGGTATCTTATATGGAATATACTTTTTCCAAGATTGCATCTAAATATCCTGGAGGCCTTTATAGCTACAATCATTCATAAACAGACCTCTTCATTATTGTTACATTAATGAAAGAAGCCTTAGTGATATTATTCATACTAGAGGCCCGATGCACGAAATTTGTGCAAGGGGCTGGGCCCCCCTGCTGCAGCAGCTGCCTCTGCCTCGTGGCCTGGGGCCTCTGCCTCGGCTCCCGCTGCTGCAGCTTCGTCTGGAAGGACGTCTGGAAGGACATCTGGAAGGACGTCTGATCTAGTTATGCTTTTACTATTATAGATACCAGGAGAGCACACTGGGAAAGGACTCCTCTTTTTCTCCCTAACTTCTCTTATCTTCATATTCTAAGTGAGATTTGCATACTATTAACATAATCACCAAATGTTCTTATAGTGAGTACTCCAGTGGGTACACCATGAAGTCCAGGAATGAACCTGAACGCAGCTGTGAGTAGTATCTAAGTATTTTATCAGTTGTTATTTCTTTCTATAGAAACATTTGATTTCCACCTAGTACTGATTATTTCATATGTATTTTTGAAGTAAAAATGGCTAAAATTCACATGACATCATTAGAACTGCCAAAATGAAGTGCCAAAGTCCAGCTAGCCTGGCAGCCACACTCCTCTGACTATAGGACACGTTGTATTAATAGTTACCATCTACCCAGAGTGTTAAAAAATACACATTATTTTTACTGTTCTATAGTTATCTTTTATAATTGTTATATATACCTTGTGCTAAACATTGTGTAAGATGCTTATCATTTAAAAAATCATGATTAATCCTCAATACGGTTGGCCCTTGAGCAACACAGGTTTGAACTGTGTGCGTCTACTTATATTCGGATTTTTTTTTTCTTTCCAATACAGTTGGCCTTCTGCATCCACAGGTTTCGCATCCATGGATTCAACCAATGGAGCATGGAAACTAATATTTTTGGTCTGTGGTTAAAAATCTCCAGATGTGGAGAGCGGACTATATGCATTAGTTAATTTTTTGGGGGAGTCAAAAGTTATACGTGGATTTTTTTGTTAATCCTCACCTGAGGATATTTTTTCCATTGATTTTTAGAGAGAGTGGAAGGGAAGAAGGAAAGGGGGGGGGAGAGAGAGAGAGAGAGAGAGAGAGAGAGAGAGAGAGACATAAATGTGAGAGAGACACATTGATTGGTTGCCTTCCCCACACACCCTGACCAGGGCCGGGGATCAAACTTGCAATCCAGGTACATGCCCTTGACTGGAAATCAAACCTGTGACCCTTCAGTGCAAAAGGCCAGCTCTTCAACCATTGAGCAACACCGGCCAGGGCTTACATGGATTTTTAATTGTCCCTAGCCCCCATGTTGTCCAACTATATATCCCAACGAAGGTGGTATGATTATTCTACCTGGTTTATAGGTGAGCAAGCTGTGCCCATGATAACATAGCTGGCAAACAGTGGAGCCAGTGATTGAATGCAGTTCTGACTTTTTTTTTCTTTGAATACTTAATAGACGTTTTTTTTTTTTAAATTAAATCTTTATTGTTCTGATTACATTTGTTCCTCTTTTTTTCCCATAACTCCCCTTCTCCCAGTTCCCGCCCCACCCTCCGCCGTCACTCCCCACCCACTGTCCTCATCCATAGGTGCACGATTTTTGTCCATTCTCTTCCCGCATCTCCCATTCCCCTTTCCCCCCCCCCCAAGAATAGTCAGTCCATTCCCCTTCTATGTCCCTGATTCATTGTAATCACCAGTTCATTCTGTACATCAGATTATTTATTCACTTGATTCTTAGATTCACTTGTTGATAGATGCATGTTTGTTGTTCACAATTTGTATCTTTACCTTATTCTTCTTCCTCTTCTTAAAGGAAACCTTTCAGCATTTCGTATAATACTGGTTTAGTGGTGATGAAGTCCTTTAGCTTTTCCTTATCTGTGAAGCTCTTTATCTGACCTTCAATTCTGAATGATAGCTTTGCTGGATAAAGTAATCTTGGTTGTAGGTTCTTGGTATTCAGTACTTTGAATATTTCTTGCCATTCCCTTCTGGCCTGCAAAGTTTCTGTTGAGAAATCAGCTGACAGTCGTATGGGTATTCCCTTGTAGGTAATTGAGTCTCTTTCTCTTGCTGCTTTTAAGATTCTCTCTTTGTCTCTTGCTCTTGGCATTTTAATGATGATGTGTCTTGGTGTGGTCCTCTTTGGATTCCTTTTGTTTGGGGTTCTCTGCGCTTCTTGGACCTGTAAGTCCATTTCTTTCACCAGGTGGGGGAAGTTTTCTGCCATTATTTCTTCAAATAGGTTTTCAATATCTTGCTGTCTCTCATCTTCTGGCACTCCTATTATTCTGATATTAGTGCGCTTGAAGCTGTCCCAGAGGCTCCTTACACTATCTTCACACTTTCGGATTCTTTTTTCATTTTGCTTTTCCAGTTGGGTGTTTTTTGTCGAATCTTTGGTTTGATTCTTGTGCTCCTCTGGTCTGCTATTGGGTATAATATTCTTTATTTCAGTCCGTGTATGCTTACTTTCTAATTTCTTTATCGTAGCATCGAGGGTCTCATTAGTTTTCGTGAGGCTCTGCTCAAGTTTATAGCAAGCCCTCAAAATTGCGATTCTTAGCTCCATATCCTCCATTTCTGTCATGTTTTTTTGTCTCCGCATCTTTTATGCTTTCTTGGTGCACCCCCTTGTGGTCTTTGTGCGCAGTCTTGTTCTAGCCAAGCCTTAATTGTTGTAGTTAACACTAGAGGGATTTGACCACCAAGCCGACTGGCTGTAGGAATTAGCTGTGTGGAAAACGTCTGTCTTCTGGGAAGGCGCTAATCCGGCCTTTGCCTGAGGCGATTGGCAAATGGCTGTGCGCAGGGCTTGGGCGGGGCGGGATCAACAGGGCGGGCGGAGGGAGCAGTTATGGCCACTCTCAGTCCCGTTCCCAGAGGCTCTGCTTCTCAGAACCCCGGCAGCCGCTGCAAACCTCGGAGAGAAAGCTGCCCTCAGGTTCCAACTGATGCCGGATAATCCCGCTTCTCCCATCTGAGTCTGAATCCCTAGAGACTTGCCCGGATCTGGAGCCCAGAGTCTGAGACTCACTCCCGACCGAAAACGACAACCGCGCCCTCAGCCACCAGCCCGCTTTGCGCGCGCACCTCGGTACCTTTGTATTTTCCACACTGCGCCTCCTCTGAGCCTCGGTTTGCTGTTCTCTTTCCTTCTAGTTGTAGAGTCTCTCTTCAGCCAGCTTTCCTGTGGTTCTGGGTGATGTCCGTTCCGTCTTTTAGTTGTATTTTTGAAATGGTTGTATGCGGCAGCGGTCTCCGGTGTTTACCTACGCCGCCATCTTCGGTTTCTCCTTAATAGACGTTTTTAAGAGCAGTTTTGGGTCCACAGCATAATTTAGTGGATGGTACAGAGAGTTCTCATACCCTCTACCCCCACATTCATGGCCTCCTCTACTATCATCATCCCACACAAAGTGGTACATTTGCTTCAACTGATGAACCTACAGCACACATCATAATCACCCAAAGTCCATAGTTTAAAATAGGGTTCACTCCGGTACACTTATGTTTTGACAAATGTATAATTCCATGTATCTACCATTGTAGTATCACATAGAGTAGTTTAACTGCCCTAAAAATCCTCTGTGCTTGCCCAGCCGGTGTGGCACAGTGGTTGAGTGTGGACCTATGAACCAGGAGGTCACAGTTCGATTCCCCATTCAGGGCACATGTCCGGGTTGCAGGCTCCATTCCCAGAAGGGGGCATGCAGGAGGCAGCCGATCAATGATTCTCTCTCATCATTGATGCTTCTATCTCTCTCTCCCCCTCCCTTTGTCTCTGAAATCAATAAAACTATATTTTAAGAAAATCCTCTGTGCTCTGTTCATCACTCCTGCCCCACAATCCCTGGCAACTGCTGATCTTTTTAGTGTCCTCAGTTCTGTCTTCTCCAGAATATCGTATAGTTGGAATCATGCACCATGTAGCCTATTCAGATGGACTTCTTTCACCAAGTAACATGAATGCAGCTCTGACTTTGGAGCCTGAGCCATGTTCTGGAGTGAAGGGCAATGCTAAGTTAACGTGGAGAAATTGACCAGTGAAGTATCAACGCCAGGCACTGCTCTCATACAGTGACGTGACCCACAGGACTGCATCATTGTGTCCAAATCTGAAATTGTAAAGTCAATAAACTGAACAGAAGTCAGATTGTGATGTAATACATAAATAGTAGAAGACTCTAGAGTTGGCCTAGATCTGTGCTCAGGCAAGTTGCGGGCCACGTGGAAGCTGTGGGATGCAGTGGATGCATAGAATTTGGAGCTAGAAGTCTGGTGCTTTGGTTCCCCATCTACCAATACTTAGAAGGGTAGTTGGCTTCATATCTCAGTGCTGATTCCTTATCTCGCAAAGGGAGTAGGTGGAAAAATCAAATGAGTACTGTCTTTAAAGCATCTGCAGACTTTTAGTAGGAAATTAGGTATTATTAGGGGAATGTTGGCACAAATTTGTAATAAGTGTTGGTTTAGTTTTAGGAGGATATTTTCCCCACTCTGTTCCTCTCACTTTTTCTTTCTTTCTACAAATCCTAAACAAGTTGGGCAAAAAATTCCTGAAGTAAAAACAATTAGAGACCTGAGGAGTAGGTAACATTTACAATCCCAGCTGATGGCTCTGTGATTGTCCCTCACAGACTGAGGCTGGCTCTTGCAGTTGTAAGAACATGACCTCTACACCAGTCTTCTGGGGAGAAGTCCAGGTTTTAATACTTAATGACAACAGTGTGAGTTTGGGAAATTTCCTGTCCCTTCTGTGTCTCAGTATCCTCATTATAAAATGGGTATAATTCTCCCTGCCTTAAGAGATTTTGCATGTGTTAAATAAAATATCTGTATAAAATCCTTCAAATGGCTCCTGACACAAAATAAAAATAAAAAAAAAAATAGTAGCCACCCTGTCGTGCAAGTGCATCTTTGAACTGCTTACTGGTCCATAGTCAAGTGTTTCCTCTGAAAGGACACCATTCCTCACAGTACAGACGATGAGAGAGGGTGGCCAACATGTGACATCCTCTCCGCCAGAAACACAATGTGAATTCTCTACTAAAAAACAAAGAATTTCGTGCATTATTTACATTAGCAGTCATTCTTTGAGAAACGAGAAAGTTAATCAGATTATTGTAAGTCTACAGAGCCTCCTGAATTAATATGGCACACTTGGTGGTATGCATGATTATTTGCTCTGGGATGCAAGAAAGACCAGAGGAAACATTCTAGAGTGTCAGGAGCAAGTCTGGGCTATTCTAAGGTCATGGAGGCTTTCTCTTAGAAGCCCACTGTGGGTAATCTACAGTTTTTGAGGGAAAAGTGGAGGAGTCTTGGCATCTTGAGTCTATATACTGGTGGCTTGGCACCATGTCTTTTTTTTTTTTTAACCAGGCTGTTTTATGAAAATGGTTCCAGATTATTTAACCTTTTTTTCCAGCTACTATAAGTCAGCCTTTGAGTTTCATACACCATTCTGCTCCTGAGTTTTCATAGATGGGGCAAACTAGGGACTGAGAATTGGGATGATTCATCAATTCTACACTAAATTGGCAATTCTCAAGCTTAATACGCATTAGAAAAAACTGATGGTTTTTTTCCCCATCAGTTTAAAAAACTGGAGAGCCTTTTAAAACACCAGTTGCTGGGCTCTGCCTCCAAATTTTCTGATTCACTAAAATGTAATAAGTTCCTGGTTGCTATCATTTGTCTGGGGGCCACACTTTGAAAACCACTGCTGATAAATCAAACATAGGAGTCAAGTTGATTAGGGCTCTGGTCAACCAGCTAGAATCATCACAACTCTTTCACCAAATTATTGTATGCAGGTGAGCCATGATTAGATAATACTTTGAGTTTTGTAGATGCTCCAGAATATCAGATAGTAAGAATTCTTCATATGTGAGATAAAAATTCTAAAAAATAACTTCTAAATATCCCCTTTATTTTTTTCTTATGCATACGTATACCTGTTACAGAGCATTTGCGATTCTTTGTAGGCATGGGTCAGGACGGAACAGGCTAAGTCTGGGTGCTTGGTTAGTATTAATGTTGCTACTCTTGGGAGAAAGTGGAAATTCTACTTTTTTTTAAAAAAATATATATAAAATATTTTTTCCAATTTTGAAAATTTTGATTTTGAACTAGATAGCTTAATTAGTTAAATATATTCTTTAGAGACTAGAGATGTTTCTGTATTCTAATTGTCAAGAAAGAAAATTATCAGAGGATTGATTTTTCTTTAAAAAATAGAGACCTCTTGTGGTCATTCATAAAAGTACTTTATAAAACAGAAACCTAGAGTATTCCAATTTGTCAAAAGGTTTCAAGATCTCTGACTTTGTTGAAATATATTACAAAATTATATCTATCCCATAATACCTATCAAAATATATAAGAAGATCAGTAATAGGACTTTAGGACTTTACATAACAGTAACTTTTATAAATATATACATCAGTCAGCCATAAAAGTTCTAGATTGTAATTTAAAATCTGATTGAAGCATAAGACATAAAGAAAAGTGAACAAATCCTAATTGTCTAACTCAAAGAAATTTCCTGAACTGGATCTCTCTGTGTAGCCAGTATGTCTGATAGATTTTCTATTGTAATTTTATAGGTAAGGTGACTCAGGTTCAGAGAGGTTATGTGCTCTGCTATTTCATAATGTCAATCAAATCCACTTTAACTTCATTTATATAGGAATATATAAATGAATGAAGAATTTCAATAAATGTTAATATAAAAGACAGTCAGTTTACAGAGGCATAATCCTCAGCCCAGATTTGTAAATACCAAACCCTGTCAAATGAAAATACCTGTACACATAGAATTTGAGAGCAGTAGACTACACAGGCTATAATTTATTATTATTGTTGTTAGTTGTTGATGGTCATTGTTTGCTGTGGCTGTTGTTGTTGGTGATCGACTCTTGCTCCATTAATTAATAAGCAGTTTTAGTACCTTTCATGTACCAGGCACTAATTTGGATTCCTGGGGGTAATACAATAAATAGTGGGCCTTGACCTTACGAAGCTCTGAATCTAATGCACAAGAAAGACATATAAACAGTAGTTTCTGATATTGTAGTTTGTGCTTTTATAGAAGTATATATACCTATGTGGATTTATTTTCAAGAAGGTGGCTATATTTTCCCCAAAGTCTACCCCACGCCATGCAAAGCTTGAAAGTCCACAAATTTCTCTTCGGTTTTAGAGCTAGCATAGTGTAGTAGAAAATATACCTGACTAGCAGTCAGAAAAGTCATGTTTGAGATACGGCTTTTCCACTTATCAAGATTTTGGACCAGTCTTTTAGTCATGAAACCTTATTTTCCTCAATTATAAACTAGGAATGGTAGCTACCTTAGACTATCAGAGGGATCATATGAGACTGTAAGAAATTGGTCTGTGGTCTTTAGATGAAGTTCTACATTATACTTTGTCTATAGGGTATTATAAATATGAAACACCAATGCAATAATCAATTCATTCAGTTTTCCTGGGTTTATGGTGTGTTTTTTTTCCTGCTGGGAAGATGTGCTAGAGAAAGTACAGTGAAGAGAATGAAAACATTGTAAGAGTTGTGGGTGTCTGAGTCATGGAGAAGGAAGCAGAACTAAGCTTGTCAGGACAGGAAAAGGTACCAAAAGCAGATTAATATACAAACTCATTCATTCTCAGATTTACCCAAAGTTCTCCTGATCATCATCATCATCATCATCATCATCAAAATAATTTACTAAACATTAAATAAAATTCACACACTCCATGGTGTGCAGGTAAATGTTTAACATCCAATTCTCTGGAAAAAAACCAAACATATGATAGATAGCACTAGCCAATTGCTATGGTGTAAATACTCCTATGATGGCCAATTTCAGGCTACTAACATGACATCAATGACCAGGGAGATAGGAAGAGATATATAGCCACACACCCTTAAATATGACATACATAATTTCAAGAGTGTAGACAATAATAAACATAGCAAAATGATTAGGAAGTAATGAGTTTTGAGTATTTGCTAGCTCTATTTAAAAATTATTTAAATGTAATTCAATTTTATCTCATTTTTAATATTGGCTATGTTGAATATCCAGCTTGCAAAATTCCTTAAGATGTAGCAATCAGCTCTCATCCGCCTGTATGAGCCAGTGGTAGCCTAACACTAGATATGCTGGTAATTGCACCAGTATGGTTCTAGTTATGGTAGAAGTCATCACCTCCTCTGGGAAGACTCTGTGTAAGGAGGCTTTGTCTGTACTCCTATCTCAACATCCTAGATACCCAGCAATGGCCACGCTGGGTTGTGATCTCATCTCTCTCCCTCCACACTTGACTTCCTGAAGCCAGTTCCTGTGACTTTTACCTCCATCTCTTCTTCATCCAGCACTGTCCCTGAAAGAGGGAAAGCTCAACAAGTGCACATTGACCTGAATCTGGCTCCTGTTCTCCAGGAGCCCACAATCTAACTTAATGTACAAAGACACACAGCAACAGAATACATGCACAATTTAGCAGAAGCTCTGAATAAACATGTGAATGGATAATAAGGTTTTTCTATTACATACAAGTGGATTTTAGTGGGAAGTATTGGAATGGGGAGAGGGACATTATGAGATGTGTCTCTTCCAAGAGCCCCCCCCCCCACCTTTTTTTAAAATTTGAGTTGGATACCTGCTTTTGTTTTCTCATAGTACCTTGTGTTTACTCTAAGACATATAGGTCTTATCTCTGTTATGGTCGTCTATTTATTTTGTTGTCTCTGCCACCAACCTTACATCTTGGGTGCCAGGTATCAGGTCTTATATATATTTGCATTCCCAGTGCCAAGCATAATGCTTGGAATATAGTAGATACTTAGTAAATATTTGCTGAATGCATTATACAAGCATCCACAGTAATATTAGTATGTTAATTTACTAGTGATATCACATTTTAAGAGGTGTACAATAATAACTAGACTAGTACAAATTATGATTCATGCCTATAAAGAGAATGTTTATAAGTCAACTGAACCTGTGAATAACATCAAGTACCTACAACATGCCAGGCTGTTTTAAGTTTTCAACATTGTATTTAGCTATTTAATTGTCATAAAAACCTTATTAGGGCAGTAAATTATCTCCACTACAAAAATGGGAAATACTGGAAATCCAGGACATGAATTCAGGTAGATCTGTTCTAAAAATTTCTGTATTTAATAACTAAGCTATTTTTCCTCACCATTGTGTATTAGTTGTTGTTGATGATGATGATGATAATAATAATAATAATAATAAATTAGTTTAGCCCAGCTGGCATGGCTCAGTGGTTGAGCGTGGACCTGTGAACCAGGAGGTCATGGTTCAATTCCCAATCAGGACACATGCCCAGGTTTCAGGCTCCACCTGCAGTGGGGGGCGTGCAGGAGGCAGCCAATCAATGGTTCTGTCTCATCATTGATATTTCTCTCTTTCTCCCATCTTTTCCTCTCTGAAATAAAGAAAAAATATTTTTTAAAAATGATAAATTAGTTTGCATGACTCCACTTCGAATGACAACACCTAGATCCTTATCCTGTTGCTTTGTCTGGCACCTGGAACTTCCCCTCTGCCAAAGGCAGGGCTTTCCCAGAGGAACTCTAAATATCCTGGAAAATTGCTGTTTTTATATCTGAGCAACCTCTACTCCACCTCCAAAACCAACGAGTAATTTATATCAACATTATTCATTACCCACTTTAATGACCAGGGATGCACTTTAGGTTGTTTCCTCTAAAAAAAAAACGCCTACTTGCGCCTTGCGGTGACGCCCGTGCCCCAGAGGCTTTCTGGCTCACGTACACCCCGGTTTTGCAGACGCTGCCCCACAGTTTTCTGGCTGCAGAAACTACACTTCCCAGCGGCCCGTTCGTCCGCACGAACTCTCTTTCCAGGCTCCCAGAGGCATCGCGGGAAAACTGCCCAAGCTTTGCAGGGCAGTGCGGGTGGGAGACATACAGAGCGCACCTCGAAATGGCTCAAATGCAGGATGAGCAGGGAGGGGGCGCGCCCTTGATGGCGGAAGGCAGGTCGGAGGCGGAGGTTAAGCTCATTCTGTACCATTGGACACATTCCTTCAGCTCCCAAAAGGTAAAGGCCTCGGCCGGCGGAGGGCGGAGAGGATCGGGTTTCAGCACCAGGACAGCTCCCTCGGGGCCTGGCCCGCGCTGGCCCACCTGGAAACAGGCCTCCAGGGCCCTGACCCCACCAAAGCTCCCTCCAGGGCAGGGATGCGCCTTAGTGGGGGGCAGGGAGCATCAGCCTGAGGTGGAAAGCCTATGCCCGAGGCGCTGCCACTCACGGAATAAGACCAAAAGCATCACTTTCGGTGTTTGGGCTGGAGGCCTTGTCCCCTGGGCCTCGCAGAGTAAGGCAGAGGGAAGCGCTTTCAAACAGCCCAAACACCGATCTTACTCCATTTTGTTCCCATCCATTCTCTTTCAAAAGGTCTAGCATATTTGTATTTCAGTTTCTTCTTTGGGGAGAATATAATTAGGTTCGGGCACAAAGAAAGTATTGGTGATGGGGAGGGTGACTGAATTATTGTAGCCAGAGTCAGTGTCATTACCGATCTTTTCTAATTCATAGGAACAAGACGTTAGATTGTATCTGACTTGTTAATTCTAGAACAGGAATACAGTGACATGGGGCTTAAACAGGGACATGTTCTGACAAATGCACTGTCAGGCGATTTTGTTGCTCTGAGAACATCCCAGAGTGCACATCCACAAACCTAGATGGTACAGCCTGCTGCATACCTAGACAATATGGTACAGTTTATGGCTTCTAGGCTACAAGCCTGTACAGCATATTAAAGTACAAAACTACATGAGATTAAATTTACACACAAGAGAAAATGATGCAATCAAGAGACATGTAAAAACAAAATATATGAGGCTGCTGCTGGTGTAACATGACATACTGTTTTACAAGTAAACTCTAAATACCGGGATAAAGTACAGTATAGTACATACATAAACCAGTAACACCATCATATATTGTCATTATCAGGTATTATGTACTGTACATAATAGTACCCAAGCACATAATTTTATACGACTGGCAGTGCAGTATGTTTGTTCACACCAGCGTCACCACGAACATATGAGTAATGTGTGGTGCTAGGATGGCTATGACATCACTAAGGGATAGGAATTTTTAGCTTCATTATAATCTTATGGGACCACTATCATATACGCAGCCGGTCGTTGACCCAACGGTAGTTATGCTGCACAGGACTGTAGCTAAAAAGGATGTTGAAAACATTCATAACTCAGGGAAGCACAGAAAAGCTGCCTAGTGGTATCCAGGGATGCCATTTAATTGAAAGCCCCCATGCTCTGTGGTAACCGGTGTGACCTCTTCCAGGTGCGCTTGGTAATTGCTGAAAAGGCATTGAAGTGCGAGGAACATGACGTAAGTCTGCCCCTGAGTGAGCACAATGAGCCTTGGTTTATGCGTTTGAACTCAACTGGAGAAGTGCCTGTCCTTATCCACGGGGAAAGCATTATTTGTGAGGCCACTCAGATCATTGATTATCTTGAACAGACTTTCCTGGATGGTAATGTTAAGGCTATTTGTGATTTCTTGGATTTACTTTTAACAGAAGTCTATGTGTTCCCTCCATCCGTTCTTCCCTCCCTTCCTCCCTCCCTCCTTCCCTTTCTTCCTTTTTTTTCTTTTCTTTTTGGTTTTGTGATGGTGGTTTAGTGATAAAAACGTTTCCATTTCCATAAGCACACAAAAATAAATTAGGCCAATAACATAAATTTTGTATAAACCAGTACAACTCCATTTAAATTTCATGTAAACTACAAATTCTAATGTTTTAAATTTACATGTAAAAAAAACAACCCTGCAGGTGTGTGGCTTGTGGTGGTTAATTTAGTTGCCTTAAGGTCAAATTCGTAATATTGATTCTAAATGTACACTATGAAAATCAGTCTCATCTGTTCTACCAAATGGTTCCACCTTAAAAACAATAAGAGGGGAACAGAGGGATAAATTATAGGCAAGGGAGAATAGAATGTTGGTATACTTTTGAGTTCTTGTCCCCTGTAACTCCTGTATAGTTTGAATTTCATCTCTTGGAAGGAATTATAGTGCCTTTAAGTAACAATCACTTATTGATAGCCTGTTTTATATCAGGCATTTTGTAATTTCTGTTCTATTCAGTCTTCAAAGAACCCATCTGAGACAGGTGCGGTAGACTAGTTATTCCCATTTTGTACATGAGGGACTGCCTAAGTTAATATAGCTTTTTCAGGGTAGGGCTGGACTGCAAGCCCTTCAAATCCCTATCTTCATATTGTACCAACTGTCTTCCATTGTCATTGCCACTTACACATGTGTCACTTGTTCCTCGTGACAATCCTCTGAGGAGACTGTGGCTTCACTGATTTGCCCAAGATTCCACAGCTGATCAGGACTGGCAGGACCGAGAACAGAACACAGGGCTCCTAGCTCTCAGCAGAGTACCCTTCTGCAAAAGGAGCTGTGTGAGATTCAGTGCCTCTCCATCTCCCATCAGTTGTGTTGATGTTAATGGGGCAAATTAAAACCAGAATATAACGTCAAATCACTGGAAACTGGGTAAGGAAACTGGCCAAGAAAAATGTCTGAGGAGGTACTACTTTGAGGGAAAATAGATATGGGACCTGAATGGGGCAGGGACCCCAGGGAATTCGATGAGCAATGGGCTGCTTCTGCTCTTAATCCAACTATTCAGTTCTCTAGGATTCTGACTGGAGTTGTTATTTAGAGGTGGCCATTGATCTAAATGAAAGAATTTAATGAATGGCTTTTTCCTTCATCATTACCTGCCATCCCTCTGAGTCTATATGCTGGGGGTTGTATTGAAAATGATGACTAATTGATTTAATACCATTTTTTCTCAACTTTGGACAAGCCTATTAAGTAATAATTTGTATTTATTGGGAAAAGTGATTATAATAATGTGAATAAAACAAAAATAATTGTATAAGAATTCTGTTTTAAATAATCACAAGCTTTAAAATGATACAGTAAATGGAAAATCATATTTAATCTTTTGTTAGTGTCTCTTAAATTACTACTGCTACTACCATTCTCCTCCTCCTCCGCCTTCTCCTTATCTCTTCCTCCTTACATTGTTTCTCCTCTGAGATATTTAGTAATATGAAATATGTTACTTAATAACATAGTAATGTTAATGATTATTAGGCTTTCTTAACATGTCCCTTAGGCTTTTCCTTTTCCTTTGACTGTATAACAACAAAACTGAAACACATTCTGCATCCTGCTCTAACAAGGGAAATACTAGGTTCTTATTATAATTTATTGAATCAGAGAAGGAGGCATTGTGGGCTAAGTGTTAAGATAAAAATATGGAAACTAAGGACTTTAATTCTGATGTACCAACAGAATAAGAAATCAAGAATCCTAGCTTGTAGCCTGAAGCTGACCCTAACGTATTCAAGGTCCTTGGTGACTTGACTTCTGTTCGTCCCCTCGGATTAGGTGACATAGTTTTATCAATTGCAGACATAAAGCAAGTCCAACTGGTTCCTATCTTACTCATTCCTCTTTCCTAGGAGAGCAGTCTTAGGGTTGTAAAAGATTAATATTAAAGGACCTAAACCCATACCAAACCAGCACAAGAACAATTAGTTACATAAATGAAGACTAGTCTAATCTACAGATGAAGTTTATCCCAAAGTATTAAATAAAAAACAAACATGCAAGTGTTATTGCAATTATCATTAAGACACTTTATATTTACCATTAGGAACTCAGGGTGATTAGGAAAGGAGCCAGACAAGAGATAGGCAAATGTTATCAAGGAGGCAGAGTGGGGAATTCTACCAATTCTTGCTACTTAAAGTGTCTTCCATTGACCAGTGGCACTGGTATCACTGGTATCACTGGGAGCTTGTTAGAAATGTCATTAACACTTAAAAAAAGAGTCTATTATGTGCCAGGCATGATTCTAGATATTGTGTATCTTGATTTAAGCAGAGCATTTACAATTGCTTTATATGATACCCTTGTGGAATGAAGGAGCAACTATGGCTTGATGAAATGCACATTTTCAGTTGAATAAACCACTGTATTGAAAAATATTCATTTTAGATTTCTTATACTAGGTTGCTCCTTTAGCCATAGACTGTTTTTTAATTTATTCTATAATAATTTTTATTTCACTTTATTTTAATTATTTCAATTGCTTGTGGACCACTCTAAACATCATAAGGTTAGAGACAGTGTCTGTCTCATTAACGACAGTATTCCCAATGCCTCATATGGTGAATATTCTTTAATAGGAACTTAATAAATACATTTGAATTATTAAAATAAGTGAATTATTGAAAATAAATGTCAACCTGGGCAGGGATCTCTACTGGTGTTCATATAGGCTTCTATTCTCTGAGGAGCCTATCGATTCCATAAATGACTTGAATAAAGACATAGCAGAAACATTATTAGATTTGTAAATGACAGGAAAGCTAGGATGGTTACTATGATGACTAGCTTACGAAATGTTTCCAATGGAACGATAAAATGGAAACATAACTGAGATAAAGTTTCACAAGGTTAAATGTAGTGTGTGAATGTTGTTTGTACAAGTCACCTCCATTAATGAAGGATGGGAGGCCTGGCTGGCTAACGAGTTACCAATAAAAGCCAGTAATAAACAAAAGGCTAGTATGACCTGAAATTGTTTCAGAAGTATAGGTTCTATTTAGAATATGGGGAATTGTAACCTGCTGCATTTTTAACTGGTTGGAATATGTAGCATTTTGTCCAGTTATGGATGGAACTGTGAAGGAGTTGGCAAATTAGAATGATAAGTGAATGGGTTTCATGAGGTGTATAGGTGCCCAGGGTTATAATAGGGAGACTTCAATTAAGTGTATCCATTCTAAAGAATAGACTGTAGTGAACTGGTACCTCCTTCACTGTTACTGCTGTTATCCCGTGTTAGTCTATCAGCTGGGGATTATACTAAAAATGACCTTTCTCAATCTCTCTCTGTAATCAGTATTTCCATAGTTACATCCTTATGAGATAAGTCCATTAAATAACTGCTAGTTTTGGGGGGAAAATTTGACCACCAAGACAGTCTTTCCAAGTTTTAGCCAAAGAAAGTGAATATTAAATTGAATGATGGCTATACTTGATATTTTTTAAAGCAGTTACATGGAAGACTGGTGTTGACATCAGCCCAATTGATGAATCACTGAAGAAAGCCAATTAGATCTTCAAATGTACTCCGTTGAATTTTGTACTTTAACAGTGGAATGTTCCTGAGGTCAGAGGCTGGGTCAAAGGAAGAATTTAGAACTACTCCATTGCTCAACCAAAGGCTGGCCAAGAGCAATCTCTTGATTCATTCTTTCAGTAGACATTTATTGGGTATTAATTGGTACAAGGTTCCAATTTAAAAGACCTCAAATCACTAATAACTTATCTTCAAAGATAATTTCATTCTATAAATTTGGCTGGGTGCCAAACCTGCTTGCAAGACATGCATGTACTATCACTACTACCCAGTTTTCATATATGTGACAACTTTTCCTACCTGGGCATGTGATGAAGAGTAGTTACAGTAAAGCAAGCGATTTATATGATAGTAAGAAAACTAGGAGAACTCAGGAGAAATGGATGTGACAAGTGAATATAATATACACACTAATAATAGGAATTTAAAATCCAGATATTTCTTATACTATTCATAATCTCTTTGGGTGATCTTTAATTTGGCCACTAGATAATAAAAAAAAGTGGGCATAAAATAACTGCAAAATACTAGAACATATGCTATTTTTTTTACTGCCAGTGGTAACCTGGAAACAAGGACGTATTATGGTGAATATTGAATTTTGGTAATTTAATATATAACAGAAAATCCTGGGTGCATAATTTGACACCATGTAATTTTTCTTGTCTGTGTTTAGATTTGATCTAACTTAATTGTTTACTATTAGTATATTTTCTAATGGTCAGGTGTATGACTTGTTGAAGGGTACAATCTTATTCAGCTAGTTGATGCATATTATCTTATATACTAATGTCATCACTAAGTGATCTAAGTAGAATTTTAAAAAAATCAACAAAAGGACCGAGTTAGGAATGAGATCTACTCTGTTTTCATTGAGCTAGTAGAGAAGACCTGAAGGTTCTTCAAATAGACCTGGGGGAGTCTTTCTTGAAAACAGGCATAAAATGCCTCCTTTATCTGCCATCACTGGGGAATGCAGGCAATCAGAGTAGTGAATTTAGTAAAATAATGGAAGCTTATGCCTTTAAGGCCTTAGATCCTTTTTACTTTTTGCTCTTGGAACTGAATGTAATTTTTTAAAATGGCTCAAGGCCATTGTTATTATCACCAGCAATATAGAGACTTGAGAATTAAAGGGCTGCAGAATGCTTTTATTGTTTTTTTTTTCTGATTAAAAAACCACAAAAACTTCTTTTGTTTTCTCTCCTTGTTGTTTATCACGTCATTCTGCTTTTTTATGCCTATCTGCCTTTTTCTAAGTTGTTGCCTAAATTTAGGTCCAATACAAGACCTGTCTTGTCCCCTACTCAGTCTTCTAGGAAGTCAGATCTTGTGCAAGTTATTTATTTATTCTTTTTTTAAAATTGATTTCAGAGAGGAAAGGAGAGGGAGAGAGAGATAGAAACATCAATGATGAGAGAGAATCATTGGTTGGCTGCCTCCTGCATGCCCTCTATTGGGGATGGAGCCTGCAATCCGGGCATGTGCTCTGACCAGAATCGAACCCATGACCTCCTGGTTCATAGGTCCACACTCAACCACTAAGCCACACCAGCTGGGCTATTTATTTTTATTTATTCTTCCAGTGACTGCTAATCGTTGCTTCCACTACTGCAACCCGATTCCCCAATGCTGGGAACTCTTCCCACTGCCCGCTTCTTAAAAGTCCTCGATTACCACCCTGGCTGGTTTGGCTCAGTGGATAGCGTGTGGGCCTGCGGACTCAAGGGTCCCTGGTTCAAATCTGGTCAAGGACACATGCCCAGGTTACAGGCTTGGTCCCCAGTAGTGGGTATGTGTGTGCGTGTGTGTGTGTGTGTGTGTGTGTGTGTGTGTGTGTATATATATATATATATATACACTAGTATATATAGTTTTAGTATATTGACCTTTAACAAATAGCCAGATATCTCTCCAGCACAATGTGTTTATTTGGGAACAACAAAGAATTGCAATTTGGGACCTGTGGTCTAATCGTGAACCATGTGCAAGCGCAGAGAAACAAGAGGAACACACTCTTGTATGGACATAGGAGGGAGTGTTGTAAAGGACGAATCCATTGGAGGAAATTGAAAGCTCAAAGTATAGTGACTTCTCATTGGCTGAGTTTGGAGGCCTCCCGTTGGTGGAGCTGTTACTGGGCTGGGAGGACCCTTTTCCTCCTCCAGCTTGGGTAGGAGGAGTATGCTGGAGGCGCTGGTGCGTCTCCCTATGGGGTCAGTAGTGAGCTATGAGAGACACTTCGTGTTAGAGTTCTCCCAGCCTCCCCACTCCATTGAAATGAGGGTTTTGTTTATTAATTTTCGCAGGATTATAACAAAGTTGAAAGGACTGGCAAATAAAAGTTGATGAGAGTGAGAGGGCAGATCTGTATAGTTCAAAGGAAATTCCCAGCTGTGTTTTGACTGCTATGCTCTGGTGACAGGAGGTGGCGGCCCATGGCGCACGTGGCGCTGGACAGGGCGTGCTCGGGAGAGGCTGAGACTGAAGAGAAGCAGGACCTGCGGGTGTTTTCTGCTCTGACACAGCGTTTCGGGAGAGAGTTACATAGCAGTGGCGTACTGAGTCAAGAACATTATTTGCATGCGTTTCAACATTGGAAGAGTTCAGGCCTGGCCGCATGAAGCCTCCCTCCCCAGAAAGCAACCAGACCTCTTTTTCCTGCTCTTTCACTTTCCAGGGGGAGGTGGCTGCTCTCCTGGACACTAGCCTCAGGCCTGGCACTGGAAGGCAGCCAGGGCCAGGAGCCATGAATTTAACCACCTGGGAAGCATTTAAAAATGCTGGCCCATTGATGGTATTAAGCTGAGGTTCTTAGAGTCCTAAAGCAGTGGTTCTTAAACTTTTTGGTTTCTGGGTCGCTTTGTGTTAGAAATTATTAAAGATACCTGGGCCACATCTATCAATATCGACCACACTGGAAATGAAAGCGGAAAGCAGTTTGAAACACAAGAACGCGCACGCCTATGTGCCATGAACTGTGGGAAGGAGGAGTCAGGCAGCCCCTGCACAGCAACGCTGTACACTGAGAGAGCAGAGTGGGAAAACAATCAACATCTTAGAGTTACGATAAAAACAGCTTTGACACTGTGGAGCCCCTGAGAGTGTCTTGGGAAAGCTAAGGGATTCTCAGACCACACTTTGCCCTTCGTGGTCTATGAACAGAATTCAGGAGATTTGAGATCTTACTTAGATGGGGGAAATTATATCTTGTTTTCACTAATTTCTGGTAGAAATTTATTATTTCCTCTCCTTTCTAATGTAGGCATAATCCACAGCAGTAGCAGGAGTGCCTGTGACTTTGTTACCAATAGAAATCACAGATGTGCTCATAGTGTATCAAGTTATTGCAGATACAGTGGGGCCTTGACTTACGAGTGTCCCGACTAACGAGTTTTTTGAGATACCAGCTGTCTCTCGGCGGATTTTTTGCATTGAGTTGATAGAGTAATTTGAGTTAACGAGCTCCTTAACGAGCTCGGTCTCGGAACAAATTAAACTCGTAAGTCAAGGCCCCACTGTATTTAAAATTACCATTTATGCTCCTATTATTTTGAAATTATGATAGACCTGCTGCTAGATCTTGTTAATGTATTAACACACAGGCACCCATATTAGTATTTTATCATTTAAAATTACTTTCTTAACTGTATCTATAATAATAAAAGTGTAATATGATAATTAGACCAGAAGTCCTACCAGTCAAAGCCGGAGCTGCAGCAGCGGCATCAAGGAAGCCACTGCCTGGGGCTTCGAGGGAGGGATCCAGGCAGCCACCAGGACTGCAAAGGCCTACTCTTGCTCGAATTTCGTGCATCGAGCCTCTAGTTTTTATATAATCAATTTCCTATACAGTCCTATGTTTGTATTTTATGCATTTTTTAAAAAACAACAAGAATTTATTTTCATGATTACATGTCTTGTAGATTAGCTGGAGTTTGCCTCATACAGGCTGGCCTCAGCCCCAGACCGGAGGGTCAGCTCAGGTCTTCTCTTTCTGGGACTCATGATCAAGGGCAAGAATCTCCTCAGAATGAGTGTTTCTCATAATGGATTACTTGACCACAGGAGTGCTAACACAGCTTGTATTTTACACATTTAAGAACAATATTTTGAGCAGAGCATGGTGGCACACAAAAGGTTAAGAACTCTCAACATTTTAAGGACCTTAGAAGGCATCCAGTGTGTTGTACTCATGGAAGTGGGATGCGTGTACCGTGCATTGATTGGTTGGCATCCCAGTAATACACTGAGATCAAGAGATTTTGAAAGGTCAGCAAGGAAGTATGCTCTGGTTGGGTAAATCCACTGTTGGCAGGTGGTGTATAGCTGACACTTCATTCTGGATGATCCTAATGCAGCCTTCAGAATTGGATAACCTAGCAGTTAGAAGAATAATCCATCTTGTGTTTTCTTAGAGAGTCAGAAATAGCCTGTTGGCTTCAAAAACTTGTTCTACTTGGTCTGGCATTATGAAATCTTCCCTGCAACCAACTCTGAATTGTCAACACTTATGAATGAGTGGGTCATGCTCAAAAGGATTCTAAGTTCAATAAATAACCCAAACGGAGGAATAAATCAATAAAATTGAGACTGTTCTTTTCACTCGTTGGAATAAGGTAGTTGCCTTTTTTTTTTCTGGGCAGTTGGAGAGGCAGAAGTGGAAAGTGATTTTGAAGGGACATTGACCTCACCTTTGGGTCATGCAATTCATCTTCATCATCCTTAGATAGTCTCTGAAAGTAAGCTCTTTGAAGATGTTATGATGATGGAATAAACCAGAGCACTGTATTAAGAGATAGATGACTTTAGTTCTTGTTCTGCCTCTAATTAGCTGTGGGATCTTGGGAGAATTTCTTGGCTTCTATATCTCAGTGCCCTCAGAGCTTCTCCAGCTCAAATACACTAGTCCCCTTTTCTGTTGGAGATAGATACAAGACCCCCAGTGGATGGCTGAAATTGTGGATAGTACCAAACCCTACATATCATATTTTTTCCTATGCATACATATCTATAATAAAGTTTAATTTATAAATTAGACACAGGAAGAGATTAACAATAACAATAATAAAACAGAACAGTTATAATAATACACTGCAATAAAAGTTATGTGAATGCCTTTGGGACTATTATGAAATAAAAAGGGTGACTTGAACACAAGCTCTGTGATGCTGCTACGCTTGATCTGATAACTGAGACAGCTACTAAGTGACTAACAGGAAGGGACAGCATGAAATTTCATCACGCTACTCAGAATGGCGTGCAATGTAAAACGTATGAATTGTTTATTTCTGGAACTTTTCGTTTAATGTTTTTGGATCATGTTTGAATGCAGGTAGCTGAAGCAATGGAAAGTGAAACCATGAATACATGTGTCTGCTATTGTCTATAATTCCTAGTAATTTGGGAATGTATTAATTAATTTGTTAATTAAAATTTACTGTGTACCTATTTTGAGCCAAATATGATATTAAGTACTGAGGATGCAAAAGAGAACATGGTCCTTGCCCTCAAGGAGTCTATAGTCTAGATTTTAACCAGAAAATGAGGATTCATGTAAAATCCACTTTCCAGAGATAACATATTAGAAATTCCATGAAGATTGTCATTTTACATTCACATAGCATCGATAGGGTAACTCTTGGTATTATTTGGAACCTAGGAGAGAGTAGCCCCTGCACCTCTGTCTGTAATGAGCTTGCATTCTTAACCAACCTTTACCAAGGGCCTGAAATATATGGGGCACTATGCTAGACCCTGGACCACAGGCCCCTTACCCTGCAGAGGTTCATGGGGCAAAAAGATACAAATAATTAAGGTGATCAGGGCTCTAATGGAGTATGCTCACGGTATTTTGTGTGTACAGAGGAAGGCACACCTGGCCTAGTCAGATGCTGGTAGTTGTAGGAGGTCAGGGAATGCTCTTTGAAGAGCTGGCATAGCTAGACCTTGAGGGTTGAGTAGTAATTTGTAAGGCGGAGAAGTGTGAGAATGCCAGAATGATCATGATTTGGGATCTGGCCTGGTACATTAGGCCATTTCAAAATTTGAATCTCTGAGCTCGGGAGATATCTTTTAAAGCCTTGATATAATATCGAAAATGTTAATGATGAGATGGTTGGGTTTTTGTTTCTGATGTAATATTTCATTTGTAACTTTTCCTTTAATGTTTGTGTGTGTGTTTGTATATGCACTTTAGAAAAAACACCCAAGTTAATGCCTGATAAAGAAAGCATGTATTACCCACGGGTACAACACTATCGGGAACTGCTCGACTCCTTGCCAATGGATGCCTATACACATGGCTGCATTTTGCATCCGGAGCTAACCGTGGACTCCATGATCCCAGCTTATGCAACAACAAGGATTCGCAGTATGTAAAAATCTTAAAGACCTGAATTCTGTCCTGGGTTTCTTTTAATTCGTTTAAGGTCTAGCCTATCTCATGAGCATTGAGAGGCGATGGGAACAGAGTTGTTGAGTTTGCTTCATGGACGGGCATGTGATAGACGGACCATGCACCCAGGTTAATCAGTGCTTCAGCTGTCCAGCTGGACATTTATGGTCTATAGGTCCCGATTTCCCAGCTCTCGGCTTTGAGGGCCAAGTTTGGATAAAACTCAGAAGAGTGACCTGTGGAAAAGTAAAGGGCATGACGTGTTCTCGTGGACAGCTGGACCGGGAATCAGGAAAGCTGGGATCTGTGGGGAACAGAGGCAACTGAGTTCACATTTCTCGTTCTTCCCTTTCATTATGTGAGGGAGCCAAACTTTAGGCTGTTTCACTTTTACTCTAAATCCAGTGATTGCAGAATTACAGAGCTTGAATTGAGCCGTCCAGCTCTCTTCCATCCTGTCCTGCCCGAGGAAGGAGTAGGGTTGCTACATGAGGTGTAGAGCAGCAGAAGGGTGCGCTGTGGCACAGTAATTGGGGACAAGAAAATTGGGGATGGTGGTTGTGGTCAGACTCTGTGGATGTCTGACTAGAAACACACACCTACATCTTCTAAACCTAGAAACAATATCCTTTCCAAAAACCAAGCCCCACCTTTATCATTCTCTTATGTTATTTTTCTTTCTTTTTGGTACCTCTCCTCCTCCCTCTTCTCCTCTCCCTTCCCTTCCCTCCTCTTCTACACTCTCTTTTTCTCCTCTCTCTTCCTGCTTCTCAGCTTCCTCTTGCTTCCCCTACTCTTCATAAGGACTGGTCTATGATTTGAAACAAGTATTCTGATAGATACAATTCTGTCACCTAGAATTTGTATATATATTTTAAATAAGGCTTTGCCCTCCTCTTCATATAGAAGTTCCTTACAGAAAACTTGAAAGGTATGGGAAGGTAGCGCAAGTACCCTGCACCCAGCATTTATGACGTCTGGGTCTTCCCTCAGCTCTTTCCAGGCGCTTCTCACTGAATCCTGCCCCTGAGCAGGTACTCTGAGAGGCCCACGTTAAAGGTGACGAAACTGAGGCACAGAGAGGGTGAGCCCGAGGCAGAGGCAGGGCCTGAGCCCCTGAACTCCTGCTCTTACCGTCGAGTTTCCTGCTTCTCCTTGTTTCTCACACAGAAGGAAGGAAATAATTTTCTGTTTCAAAAATGATTTCCTTATCAGGCCAAATTGGTAACACAGAGTCCGAACTGAAGAAACTTGCTGAAGAAAACCCAGATTTGCAGGAGGCCTACATCGCAAAACAGAAGCGCCTGAAAGTGAGTAGACCAGGTGTCCTCAGCTGACAGCCACTGTTTGTGCTAAATGTTCTACCGTTAGCACTGTTTCTAGAACATCTCCTATTAAAGATTGCAGGTCACCAGCACACCATTTACCGGTGGCTCATGCTGTGCTTTCAGAAAGAATTTTTCTTGATATTCAAACCTAACAACAGCTGCTTAGACAGCGGATATTGTGCATGCTGGTTCCCAAGCACAAGCACAAAAGGTAAGAGCAGGTTAACAACACATTTGAGGTACTCTGTGCATCAGGCCTAGGCTGCCCTCTGTCTGTGGCTTACCTGGCTCCTAAAGGCTTCATCAGTTACAGTTGACCTCTCTTTCTCTCTTAAAAAAAAGATTTTTATTGACTTCAGAGAGGAAGGGAGAGGGAGGGAGAGCTAGAAACATCAATGATGAGAGAGAATCATTGATTGGCTGCCTCCTGCACGTCCCCCACTGGGGGATCGAGCCCGCAACCCAGGCATGTGGCCTGACTGGGAATCGAACTGTGACCTGGTTCATAGGCCGACACTCAGCCACTGAGCCACGCTGACCAGGCGGCCTTTCTCTTTCTGTTGATCCTTCCCTATGGCCCAGCAGTGCGTGCCAGCTCCTCCCATATTAAAGATGTAGCAAGCAGCACCTCCCCCTCCCTCAGCTTCCCATCTTCCTTTACCGTATCTGAGCGAAAGGAGCTTCTCAGAAGAAAGGGGACACCTGCACACAGCACTGCTCGTTCTCCACTCGCTGCTTCCCTCACCGCCTTCAGATTTCCCCCTCAGCCCCCAGCCGTCAGTTATTCCAGTTATTCACTCAGCAAAGCCTGCTGACGTTCCACTCCTGAGCTGGGCCCGAGAAGCATCTCTGTGCCCCTCATCGTCTTCGCCCTCTCTGGTCCTCTGGTCCACAGGAGTGGCCAGTGGGCAGTGGCCCTGGCCCTGGGGCATGTGCACAGCCGCGCATTTCCCCCCAACTTAGCTTTCGCTTTAACGAAGCTATTCTAATTGTTCTCATTTACAACAAACAGTTCCCAACTCTACAATAGTGTCTATCTGCTTTGCTCTACAGCGCTTGTTTCTACTGGCTTAACTAATCTATTGCGTTATTTTTGTTAATTAGTCGAAGCTGCTTGACCATGACAATGTCAAATATTTGAAGAAAATCCTGGATGAGTTGGAGAAAGTCTTGGATCAGGTGGAAACCGAGCTGCAAAGAAGAAACGAAGAAACCCCAGGTAGGTTCTCATTTGTATTCCTTTTTCCTGGACACCACGAGTCTTTATGGGAACAGCCTTAGATTTCAGTAACAGTGCTCTTTCATTATTTTCATGGGCAGTTTGAATTCAGTAAACAATCCTGAGAAGCTGAGAGCCTCCATGCCGGAGGAGTTAGGTATTTCCTCTGTTTAGGGAAATAATAGGTGAGCTTTAGGAATATCCATAAAGTCGGGCCTGAAATGTCACTCGGTGAGTGCTGCTCTCAGTCACTATGGGAAGTGTAACAGAGTCCCTATTGGAAGCAAGTTTCAGCTAACGGGGTCCTCAACTTTGTTGTCAACTGGAATAGCACCCTGGACGTGGGCGGCGTGCTTGCACCTGAGCCCTGGCTGCACGGCTAAGTCAGGTGCACAGGTGCAATGCGTGGATGCTCCCCAGGTGGCCTGCACGTCTGCACGTGCTGGCCCCAGTTCATACTTGACTGCAGATGAGAAGTTGTGCCCCTGCCTAAGGAAAGAATTAGAGGGAACATTCAAGCACCTGCTCAGGTTATTCAACTAAACTAACTGCTGCAATGGCACGTTTGTGAGACGGGCGAGGTTGGAATTCCACAATCATAATCTAAATTGTGCAGAAAAATCCTTCAGGGGTCCTATTTCACGTCGATGCAGACTGACCAACAATTAGATACCAGGGCTTTGCTAAATGCAGTGTTATTGTTGCTATCCTCAATGATAGATAGGCTTTGAGCTCAAATGACCCCGGCTTCACTCAGGGACCGAGGTGGCTGGCAGATGTTAAGTCTCCCTGAGCTTGGGATATGTATGCATGGACTTGGTTTTTAGCATAAAATTACTCGCCGAGTAGGATTGCCAGGAAGATGTACCATGGCCTTCATCTCCTGCTGTCCTCACACCTGCCCTCAAGACTGAGACGCAAGATGCCAGGTAGGGTCTGCCTGTGCGGTGGGCGCGGCCCTAACTCTCCGTGTCCCTTTCTCTGATTAGAAGAAGGTCGCCAGCCCTGGCTCTGCGGAGAGTCCTTCACCCTGGCCGACGTCTCGCTCGCTGTCACTCTGCATCGCCTGAAGTTCCTGGGGTTTGCGAGGAGAAACTGGGGAAATGGAAAGCGACCCAACTTGGAAACCTATTACGAGCGTGTCTTGAAGAGGAAAACATTTAACAAGGTTTTAGGGCATGTCAACAATATCTTAATCTCCGCGGTGCTGCCCACAGCACTCCGGGTGGCCAGGAAGAGGGCCCCCAAAGTTCTTGGCACCACCCTTGTGGTTGGTTTGCTCGCAGGGGTGGGTTATTTTGCTTTCATGCTGTTCAGAAAGCGATTTGGAAACCTGGTATTAATAATTAGACCCAGACCAAGTTATTTCTAGGCTTGCGGGGATCCGGTGGTGGCAACTCACCCTACCATTTAGCTCAGCCTTGTCCACCCTGCCAGGCCCAGGGAAGAATGACCCTGGGCAACCAGCACAAACCATATCTTACTTTACTCTTTGGGTAGTTGATGTCAGGGAGGTGGCAATGAACATGACGGGGCTGGTAACGTTACGATTACTGACTTGCAAACCTAACCTAATCTCTCCTTAAAACATGCGCAGGGGCCAGGTATGTTAATGCTGATAGGTAGAGAGTAGTCCTTGACCTCAAAATGCCAGTTTAGGTTCTGAATTTTTTTTTTTTGGGGGGGAGGTTATTATTACAAGCAGACAGTAATAATAACTCGAGGTTGCCCATAGCTCTTTATCTGAGACTATCTTGATATGCTGAGTGCTGAGTAGTTAGCAGTATTTGCCCCTGGAATTTAGACATAATATTTGTTACAGCATGGGGTTCAGACAGCAGCAGGGTGCAACAATGCTCCATGTTAGCACAGCTGGCTTCAGGCACAAATAAGGGAGGCAAAGGGAAAAGGGAGAGGGAGAAAGGGAGAATGAAGTCTACGCTGTACAGAGCAGAGCAGTGGAGTTCAATTTCCAGGAGCCTCCAGAGCCACCCAGGGCTGCCTGTCCCCTAAGGAAACATTACTGTGATGACCTGTGCCCACTGCCCACACATCCTCCCGTAGCTGAGAACCTTGGGAAAACAAGGCCAAGGATTTATGAGGTGGAGTGGGCTGGAGAAAACCCAGGCTTTATATTTACAGCACCTCATTTGAATGCATATGAATCACGCTTACATCCATTGATTTAATAAGATGAACTGCTCATGTACTTTGGTGTGAGATGCCCACCCAAGCATGTCTGCCTAGCATTTACATGAAGATATGAAGTGACATAGAAAAGGTTCCTTTCTTTTCATGGTTCCCCAATTCGATGGTGCCTATGGACTGTTGTGTCCAGTCACATGTGGCTGGGTAGTGGGTTTTGATGAGCTGGGAGTACTAACGGTGCCCATTCTGCATTTGGGAGGCTGGTGTGTTCATCCAAAAACTGTTGTCCAGGCCTTGCATCTGTTTATGATCATCAACAAATCTTTAGAAGGTTCCAGAGGAAGAGAAAGGTCTAGTCTTAGCCCTTGGCAGTTAATTTACAGGAAATGAAGTAAATGGCTAGGTAGGAATGTCACCAATATTCATTCATATACATCTAGGCATCTTGGGGGTGCCTGAGTCCACGTGGAAAGGACAAGCCCAGTGTGTCCCACGAACAGCCATAGAGCTGCATCCGACAGTCTGGCTCAGAGGCACACAGAGATGCTCTAGAGCTGGGCAGAAAGGCCTTGGGAGCGGTGTCAGGTCTCTGGCAGAGACAATAAGGAGCCAAGGGACAATAAGGAGCCAAGGGTCCAGGAGCAACATAAGTTTGCTTGGACGCCCCCCCCATTGGCTGTGCAAGATAGCCAAAGACTGGCCTGACTATTTCTTTCATAGGAATCAGTCATTCCTAGGGAACAATGATTTTCTGATGGTCAAAGGCTTCTATAATTCCATTTCATGATCCAGTTGTTTCAGAAAAGCTTAATGAACTGGATGTTCTGTGTTTACAAAAAATTAATAACATTTCCGGTGTGAACTCAATCCAACAATCATTAATAGACAGGCAGCTTTTATACTAGTAATGTCTTAATTTTGCGCCTCAGTGCACTGTTGTATAGAGTGAAATTTGTTGCTGGAACATTCCGATCCATGTACTCATAAAAGATCCACAAAACTGATTATTCAGTAGTTCGCAGTGTTATTTGTTACCTTGTTAGGAGCAAGAACTCAGACATGAAAAAACCTAAATTAGATTTTTATAAAACTACAAAGGGTATTTATCAATGTGAGGGCTGTTCATTAAGAATAAAGATTAGAAGCCAGTGCTGGCTTTTCCTTAAATTTATGTCATTACTGAATCAGAGAAAATCTACTAGGAAGTGTCTGTAATTTTCCGATACAGTTTCATTGGAAATAAGCTTGTATCAATATTAAAGATGATGCATTGCGGACATTTCGCTTGTTTTATGACCACCCTTGAGATTATACTTTAAAAATGTCTGTTTAGGGGTATCATGGCCACTAGATGTCGCTGATCACCCAGCAGTCTGAGACTGGGCGTTCTTTAGGTTCAGCAAAGCCTTCTGAAATGTTTCAACTGAAGATAAACATGAATGATCTCAGTTTCCGAAATGAGGACATCTTCATCAAATCATTCATCTGTAGAAAAGCTTGAGGCACATGTGGTATTGATTTCTGGTGAATTGGAAGGGACAACACCATGTCAAGCTGAAGAGCTGAACACGTACTATCAGCAAGATCGGCACTTTTATGTGTTTCCTTTTTCATGATCATTGGTGCCTGGCCAATGTGCTCCTCAGTTTCCCAAATTTGTATAACTATCACAATTAGAAAAATGCCCGAGGTACTAAATTTATGATGGCTATTTGTGTCTTAATGCATAAATGCTATTTTATTGTTATTGCAATGATATGCCTTTGGAATCCCATTTCCTTAATTGCAGATAGTTGTAAATTGCTTGCTCAATTTTTAGTAGTTGTTGACATTGACACAGAGTTGTAGATATTTTGGTGTTGTGGAATGTAATAAAGAGATCAAGATACTATTCTGCCTGTAAGAGAAATAAAAATAATTGGAAAAGAAATATGTGCCCTGCAAGTACTAATTTTGTAATCTTTTTGAGAAAACAGATGTGTTTGTTTCATTTAAAGTCAAAGCATAATGTGGGAAATAGTAAAACAAGCAGAAGTTAGGTATTCAAGATATATAGCAATAGAATGCCACATTCTCCTTATAACAAAAATTACCGACCCATGATTTACTTACATACACACAATTTTATGGTTAAAATGAATGGCAGCTTAAAGAATTACATATTGATCCTCATCATTAAAGGATCTCTTTTGTAGCCAGCCACCTCACAGAGGGTAGCATGAAAATGATAAACAATGAGAAAGTATTTTTTTTCAAAACAGTTTTGTTACATATTTACTGGGTTTCAAATATGACTCTACTGATGATATTTATGTCTATTTTGATATAGCTAATTCTCTTCCTTCTATTGACTTATAGATGATAAATATTCAAGTTACCATCCATATTTCTGGCCTTGGTAAGCTTAGCTATTATTCTAACCATCAAGTAGAAACTGAGTACTACTTTTGTTTTATAGTGAGCAAAGCAAATTAAATGAAAATTAAATTGACCTTATTTTCCCTAAGTAGGCAAACACAAACAGAAAAAGGAGCAATTTTGAATACCCAGGGAAATTCACGTGCATATACAACTCTGTAGTCTTTTCAGAAACGAAAAGCACCATGGTAAAGACACAAAAATCAAATGAATGCAACAAATAATTTGGCATTTGGACATCACCTTCACATTGTTCATGCCAAATATTTGGCCCATTTATATTCTCTCCACCATTCAAATCAGAATGTCTTGATTGTCCAATTCCCCAGAACACGTGTGTTTTACTAGGTAAGGTAGTAGATTTGAAGCCGAGTGAGGGAGTATAATTTCTAGAGTGAGGATAAGTTTTAATTGTGTATTGCATAATGCAAATGAAGAGAGGGGGAGAGAAAGAGAACTCGCTTTGTGGAGGATTAGAAAGGCAGCCAGTGCATGATAAAAGCAATACCCTGTAGCCTTGGGTTTTGACTTAGGAGGGAGGAAGGACTGTCACGTGGTTCAGAAGGTGCGAATGGGGTAGAGCAGGTGCTGAGGTACAAGACGACAAGGCCATGTGGAGCTTCTGACAAAACATGCTGATGATGGGCCTTGATGTACCCTGACTCAAGGAGGTGGTGCATCTCAGTCATAGGGCCTTGTCATGAAACTCCTTTGGGAAGGTTAGAAGTTTCTGTCTTCAACCTTTCACTTTATTCAATATTTGTACACTGGCTCTATGATTACAGTATGTTGTCATTAAATTCCGCTATTAGGAGAAACCAATGGTATGGGTGCAAATAAAAGATGTTAATGAAATGTAGTGCAAAGGGTCAGGTTTCCATGCCAACACAGCAATATTCACATCCATACGTACTAGCTACAGTGGGGCCTTGACTTACGAGTGTCCCGACTAACGAGTTTTTTGAGATGCCAGCTGTCTCTTGGCCGATTTTTTGCATTGAGTTTAGAGTAATTTGAGTTAACGAGCTCCTTAACGAGCTCGGTCTTGGAACAAATTAAACTCGTAAGTCAAGGCCCCACTGTAATTCCTAATCAGACAGGTGATTTTTTCATACATTTTTTCTGTATGTATAACTTTTTGTGTCATCAGATTAAGCTATCTTTTGAATTTAAGAATCTGATATTCAACGAAGTCAACCATAAACATCATCAACTATACATCATAATCAAAATATGATGATATACTTTCAGAGATGCCACACTTAGTAAGTTCAATGCACAAAAGAAAGTAAAGGTTGACACTGAGAAAACAATATGAACTAAAAATCCGCCCATCAAAACCCAGCATCCTTAGAACACAACTATTTTAGACTCACCAGAGAGGTGCTCACCAGAGAGATTAGAATCCAAGTAGTGATGGAAGTCATTGGTGGTCCATTCCAGGCAGAGTGGACCATACCCTAGTAAGGCCTAAGTTAGACCAGAGTTTTTAAGTTTTGGAATTATTAATATTTTGGTCCAGATAATTCTTATGTAGAGCTTTTTTGCATGTTGCAGGATATTTAGCAGCATCTCGGGCCTGTACCCACTAAATGCCAGTAGCTCCCCCTTGATCTCCTGTTGTGACAATCTGCAATGTCCTCAGGTATTGCCACATGTTGCCTAGGGAGAAAATCACCTCCAGTTGAAGACCACTGCCCTGCACCCAGCTGAACAGCCAGAACCAAGTCCTGACAAGATCTGCAGGGGGGATGGATTTTGGGGGTGGAGTCCTGTCCATTAGCAGTGCTTGGGAAACACCTCAGGTTTCTCCATATTCCCCATAACAAAGCATACGAACAAACCTACACAATTGAGAGGTTATTAGCCACTAACTGAACAAGGATCAATACTCTTCAGAGGGAAGGCAACAGCTTTGGAGTCTCGCTAATGTATCACTAAGAATACCCAGTACACAGTAAAGAAATGACCAGACGTGCAAAGATGCAGGAAAATAGGATCCACAGTCAATAAAAAAAGTAGAAAACAGAAACACATGTGATGTGATTCAAATGTTGGAGTTATCAGACTTTAAAGCAGCTAAAGGACAAGATGTATTCATAGAATTAAAGGAAAATGTAGTCTGATGTCCACAGATCAGGAGTCCTAGCAGATAAATAAAAAACATAAAAAGGAAGAGACTGACAGCTGTCAGAGGGAAGGGGGGTTGCAGGGCCAGGTGAAAAAGGTGATTAAGCAAAGACCAAAACCAACCAACCAACCAACCAACCAAACAAACAAACAAACAGCTCACAGACATAGACAACACCATGGTGATTACCAGAGGGAAAGGAGAGTGGGGGAGGTAGAAGAAGGTAGAGGGGGGATAAATGGTGACAGAAGGAGACTTGACTTAGGGTGGTGAACACACAATGCAATATACAGATGATGTATTGTAGAACTGTACATGTGAAACCCATATAATTTTATTAACCAATATCACCCCAATAAATTCAATACAAAAAAAGAGACTCAAATGGAAAATCTAAAATAGAAAAGTACTGTAACCCAAGTGAAAAACTCTGTGCAGAGGCTTTACAGCAGATGGGAGATGGTAAAGGAAAGATAAAGGAACAGAACTGCAGAGACACATGGATATATCGACTCCTCTAATGTTCATGGTGGGCAAATGTAGGTTTACAGTGTGAGTCCATGAAACAGTTTAATATATTACTAGTGGCCCGGTGCACAAAATTCGTGCACAGGGTTTGTGTGTCCCTCAGCCTGGCCTGCACCCTCTCCAATCTGGGACCCCTCAGGGGATGTCTGACTGCCGCTTTATGCCTGATTGGGCCTAAAGCGGCAGTCGGACATCCCTCTTGCAATCCTGGACTGCTGGCTCCTAACCACTCACCTGCCTGCCTGCCTTATTGCCCCTAACCACTCTGCTGCCGGCCTGCTCACCCCTAACTGCCCTCCCCCAGCCTGATCACACCCAACTGCCCCCCTGCCGGCCTGCTAGCCCCACCTACCCTCCCCGCTGGCCTGCTCACCCCCAACTGACCCCCACTGACGGCCTGCTTGCCCCATACTGGCCCCCCCCGCTTGCCCCATACTGGCCCCCCCCTGCTCATCCCCAACTGCCCACACGCCAGTCAGCCTGATCACCTCCAACAACCCCTCCCCTCCCCGCCTGATCACCTACAACTGCCATCCCATCCTGTCCTGATCAC
>NW_005871075.1:7675120-7738993 GCF_000147115.1 Myotis lucifugus | reverse complement strand
TAAAGGAATCCCCCAAATTTTCTTCAAATTTTGATAAAAAAAATGGTGGACCTTACAAAACCCAAGAAAAATTTAGACTTGCTGAAAAACTAAAAAATAAAAAACAACTTGGAAAAGGCTGCCCAGAGTGGGGGGAAAAAGATATAATGGTATATGTGACCCATATGGAGCATTTGCCTGAGTTTCCCCATCCAGGAACCAGTGAAATGTCAGAAAACCAACAGAAATGTCTTTTAAAGTATTGGATGGGGGGAAATCCCTTAGAATTCTACATCAGAGACAAATACTCCTTAAAAATTGAGTGAAATAAAAACACTTTCAGATAAATGGAAGCCAAGAGGATTGGATCCAGCAGGTCTGCAAAACAAAAAATGCTAAAGGCAGTTTTCAGATTGATGGAGGAATGATACTAGATGGAAACACAAATACACAGAAAGAAAAAAAAAATTTCTAGGAACGGCAAATAAATGGGTGGTATAAAATATTATTTTTATCACTTCATAGTTTCCTTAACACATTTCGTACCGCTCAGGAGTTTTCTCATGTTTCGCGCGCCATCTGTTAAGGACCGCTCACGAGTGTTCTCGTTTTTCACGCCCATGGAAAACGGAGCAAATCTAGATACTTATGTAAATTTTGTTTGGTCCCTCTTCATAGAGGAAAATGTTTTACGCAGTACCATATGTTAAAAAAGTACTAGGAACTTTAATTGTTTAATTGTTTTTGTAAATAAAAATGTTATAATTATTGAAAAACAACACCTAAAGTGCATTATGATGATTTAAATAATGTGCAGTTTGCCCAAAAACGTGCGGTCCCTGGCGTATCTCTTAGAGATTTCTATGCGGTACGCAATGTGTTAAGAGACAATTGACTTAAAAACAAAATGAAATAATAGCACTGTATGGTGTACTTCATAATATATGTAGATGTAAATATGTAACCAAAAAAGCACAAAAATTGGGGGTGATGGATAAATGGAATTATACTATTGTAAGGCTATTAGCTTTGTGAAGTGTAAAGTATGAAGTGTGAAGAGAACTGTGTCACGTGTAAAGTAACAAGTGGGAAGTAGTACAAGTGGGAAGTAGTGGTTTTGATTCTGAATAGACTGATAAGTTAAGAATGCATTGTTAGTCCTGGACGAACACTAAAAATTAATTTTTAAGAAGAGCTAAGAAACAAATAGGAAGAATAGAAACAAAATACTAATGAAGGGTGCAACAGAATGAAAAAGCAGAAGAGATAAATGGAAAATAATTAACAAAGTGGTACACTTAAACACAGCACAGCAATAATTATCCTATATAATAAAAGTGTAACTTGCAAATCGACCGAACGGCAGGGGGTGGGGCCAGCGAGCAGGTGGCGCCAGGCCAGCCAAGGAGCATGCCAGTGGGCAGAGGGAGGGGATGGAGATGGGGGGGGGGCGGCAGTGACTAGCGGAAGCGGAGGGGCAATCGGGGGGTGGGAGGGTGGGGCTGGCCAATTGCTGGCCGGCACTATCCCCTGATTGGCCTGCCTGGTCACCTCCCACAGAGGGAGGCCAGACTGTGGCTTAGGCCCACTCCCCACGCCATTAGTCCGACATCCCCTGAGGGCTCCCAGCCTGCGAGAGGGCACAGGACAGGCTGAAGGAACCCCCCTCTCCCCCCAGTGCATGAATTTTTGTGCATCGGGCCTCTAGATTAAATATAAATGTAATATAAATGACATTAAATTTAAAATGTTCCAATTGAAGGTCAGGGGTTTTGAGATTAGAAAAAAATGCAAGATACAGTTATGTGAATCTATTAGAGATATTCTTTAAATGTAAAGCTATGCATAAATTTAAACATAGAGGAATGGAAAGTGATATACCAGGGAACTGGAATAAGAAGGATAGTGTGGCTATATTATTCCACAAAGTAGACTACCAAAAAGTAGACTTTATGACAAAGCATTTTACAAGAGATATAGAGGGACATTTACAAGTCACAAAAGATCAATTCATTAGGAAGACACAATTATAAGCATATATGCATATAATAGGGAAGCTTCAAAATCCATGGAGTAAAAACTGATAGAATCAATGGAAAAAATAGTGGGAGAGCTTAATACCACTCTTTCAGTAATTCATAGAACAAGCAAATAAAAATTAGCTTGGATATGGAAGGTCTGAGCACAGGATCAACCAGCTTGAGCTAATTGACATTTGCAAAACATTGTACCCAATAGCTATGGAGTGAATATTCTTTTCAAGTGCATATGGGATGTCTATTAAAGTAGACATATATTGGGTCATCAAAGAAATTTCAATTAAATATTACAGAGTGTATTCTATGACCATAGAGTCAAATCAGAAACTAGTAACTCAAGTATTTGGAAAAATTCTAAACATTTTGAAATTAACCCCTAGAGTGCCAGGGAGCGCGATCGCACTCCTCCTGTCTTTCACCAAAAGTGCCGGGAGCGCTATCAAAGCTTCGAAATGGCGTCCAGTTCTAAGTCTGCTTTTATTAGTGATGATGATATTGCTAAATATGTCAATGTAGTAAAGGTTTCCTTAAGTTTTTGAATATGTAACTTCATTTACTTGCGATTCATAATTTTTTTCCTAAACTGCTGTAAAATCAGCAAAAATGCCTTGGCAATTTTAGCATAGTTCCTAGGATATTGGTTGGCACTCAAAGGGTTACATAACATATCTAAGTAACCCATGGCTTGAGGATTAAACCACAAGATAATAAGAAAATATTTTTAGTTGAATGATAATAAAAATACAACATATCAAAATTTATGGGATAAAGTAATGGCAGCACTCAGAGGGAAATTTATAGCTTTAAATACCTGTAATAAAAGAGAAGGAAGGTTAGAAATTTTGATGTAATTTTCACTTTGAGAACTACAGAAAGAGAGTAAATTTAACCCAAAATAATAAGAAAAAAATATTAGAGTCAGTATAGAAGTTCATTATTTAGAAACAAAAAAAATTAACAAAGCTCAAAATTCATTATTTGAAAGATTAATAAAATTGATAAGCCCAATGTAACAAATAAAGATATAGAAAGATAAATAAATTACCAATATTACAAATAAAAGAAGGAATACCATCACATACCCTACCAATTTTAATAGGAAAAGAAAAGGATTTTAGGAACAAATTGTGCCAATAAATTTGGCAAGTAGATGAAGCGAATAAATTTCTTGAAAAACACAGCTTACCAGAAGTGACTCAAGAAGAAGTAAAATATTGGAATAGCCATATAACTATTGAATAACTTGAGTTGTAACAATAAAAAAAAACCTCTCCACAAAGAAAACTCAAAGCAGTTTGGATGGTTTCATTGGTAAATTCTATCAAGTGAAAAATAAGAAATAATACCAATCAGACATAAACTTTCAGAAACTAGAGAAGGGAATGCTTGCCAAGTTATTTTATGTGGTCAGTACAACACTGATAACAAAATTCAACAAAGATTGGTAAGAGAAGAGATCCGAGACTGCAATGGGCTGAATCCTTGTGTCCCTCCAAAATTCACATGTTAAAACTCTCCCTCCCCCCTACCATGTGATGGTATTAGGAGGTGAGCCTTTGAGAGGTAAATAGGGTTAGATGAGATCTGGGATGGGGGTACCCTTGTGAAAGGGATTAGAGCAGCGGTTCTCAACCTGTGGGTCGCGACCCCTTTGGGGGTCGTCAAAGGACCCTTTCACAGGGGTCGCCTAAGACCATTGGAAAACACATATATAGTTACATATTGTTTTTGTGATTAATCACTATGCTTTAATTATGTTCAATTTGTAACAATGAGATTGGGGGTCACCACAACATGAGAAACTATATTAAAGGGTTGCGGCATTAGGAAGGTTGAGAACCACTAGATTAGAGTTTGCTTATTCTCTGCCATGTGACATACGGTGAGAAATTGGTAACCTGCACATTGGTAGAGGTGCTCACACCAGAGCTCAACCATCAGGTACCTTGATCTTGGACTTACGGCCTCCACGATGGTGAGAAACAAATTTCTGTTGTTTATAACCCACCTAGTCTATGGTACTCTGTTATAGCAGCTTGAATGGACTAAGACAGAGACCAGTACCCTCATAGATTCAAACATCCTCAACCAAGTATTGGCAAATTGAATCCATTAATATATAGAAAAAGATACATCCTGCATTATGGCCCAGGAGAGTTTATTGAAGGAATGCAAGCTTGTTTTCATTTTTGAAAATGACAATATAATTAACCACGTTAACTGAATAAAGATGAAACATTATATGATCATCTCAGCAAATGCAGAAAAACATTTTGGTAAAATTCAACACACACTCAAGATCAGGAATAAGGCAAAGGTGCCCACTGGCATCACTTCTATTCATTACGAGACTGGAATATTAGTGCACTAAGGCAATTAAAAGAAATAAAAAGGATACAATTGGAAAGGAAGAAGAAAAATGGTCTCTACTTGCAATGGATGTGATTGTCTGTATAGAAATCCTAAGGCATCTTCTACAAAACCCGGTTAGAAACATGAAGTTATCAAGGGCAATTCTGGCGAGGGCCCAGAAAGAAAGGAAAGCAACAGGGAAAACCTCAATCTTAGAGCAAAGCTAAGTAATCCTAAGCAGAATCTCAGTAGGAATGTGGGTGGTAAAGGCCATTCTGATGAGGTCTCCGGCGGAAACGAGGAACATGTTATTGGAAACGGGAGGAAAGTCCATCCCTGTTATAAAGTGGTGAGGAACTTGGCTGAATTGTGTTCGTGTTCTCGTGTTTTGTGGACGGTAGAACTTATGAGTGATGAAATTGGATCCTTGGTGAGGAAATTTCTAAGCCATGTGTTGAAGGTGCGGCTTGGCTTCTCTTGACTGCTTATAATAAAATGTGAGAAGAGAAAAATGACCTAAAAATGGAGTTGTTAATCAGAAAGGAAGCAGACCTTAAAGCTCCGGGCGATCCTCGGCCTGTGTATATTGAAAGGACCGAGAAAGCCTGTACAGGGGAGAGCCCAAAGGTATGGCCAAGTGACCACGTGACCAAGGCAATGGGTTCATAGCAATTACATTTGGTGTAATTACTTAAGTAACTGCCAATTAGCAACTCCTTGTTTTCTATTGCTTCCCTCAGCAAATGCAGTATAGACTCTGAGTAGGCAGCACTACATTTCCTCATTAACTGACATATGTGTTCAATTGATTTTTGACAGAGATGCCAAAGTAATTCAGTGGCAAATATAGTCTTTCAACAAGGGATGCTGGAATAATTGGATATCTATGTGCAAAAAAGAGCTTTGGCCCAAACCTCACACATACACACAAACCAACTCAAATCAGATCATAGACCTGCATGTAAAACCTAAAACTGTAAGATGTCTAGAAGAAAACTTAGAAGAAAATTTTTTTGTGACAGTGTGTTTGGGAAAGATTTCTTAATAACACCACCAAAGGCACACTCCATAAAAAGAAAAAATTGATAAGCTGAACATCCCCCAAATTAAGAACCTCTGCTTTTTAAAAGATACTGTTATGAGAATGAAAAGACAATCCCCAATGGGGAAAATGTCTGCAATTCACATATCTGATAAAGGATTCCTGTGCTGCTAACTATATCAAAACTTTTTATGAGAAAACAAATAAGCCAACAAAAATATAGGTAAATGATTTAAACTGACATTTTTATCGAAGACATGTGGATAACAAGTGAGCCCATGGAAAGGTCTTTAGGGAAATCGTCTTTAGGGAAATGCAAATTCAAACCACGGAGATACTATGACACACCCATTGGAATGTCTACAATTAGAAAAATGGCTCATCGCAAGAGCTAGTGAGGATGTGGAACAGCTGGAAATCTCATATACTGCTGGTGGGAATGCAGAATAAAACCAATTGGTAGTTTTTTTAAAAAAACATATGGTAGTTATATACCAACTGTTCTGTTCCTAGGAATTTAACCAGGAGAAATGAAAGTATATTCCATGTAAAGACTGGCACATAAATCTTCATAGCAGATTTATATGTTATAGCCCCAAACTGGAAATGATCCAAATATTCATTAATGGGTAACTGACTGAACAAAGTGTGGTGTGTGAATACAATACAACTCAGCAATAAAAGGAAACAATCAATACGAGCAGTGGCATTGATGAATATAAAATATTTATGCTGAGTAAAAAAAGCCTGATGAAAAGTTTACTTCTTTTATGATTCCACTTACATGAAATTCTAGAAAATGCAAACTAATATACAGAGTGACCCAGATGGCTTTCATAGTCCCCTTAGGAAAACTAAATGTTAGGCAGGGTTCTCTCTGACTATAACCCCTGACCCTCCTTTTCTTAGAGCATTTCCTTTAGAAAATTACAATTGTCAATTCTTTCTCAGCCCCTTTGAGATGTAAATACTCTCATTCTATTGAAATAGTTTTTATCTTCATTGCAATAGTCTTGAATACAGTCTTCCTAGAGTGCTTAACTCAATCAAGTGCAATTTTCTTGGACAAATGACAGAAAGCAGATCAGTGATTGCCTGAGATTGGGGCAGGTGTGAGGGAGTGAGATTAAAAGGCTCATGAGAAAACTTGGAGTGATGGCCCTCGCTGGTTTGGCTCAGTGGGTAGAGGGTCGGCCTTTGGACCAAAGGGACCCGGTTTCGATTCTGGTCTAGGGCACTTACCTTGGTTTCAGGCGCCTCCCTGGCCTGGGCCCTGGTCTGGGCGTGTGCAGGAGGCAATCAGTGGATGTGAGACACATCGGTGTTTCTCTGTTTTCCCTCTCTCTTCCACTCTCCCTACAAATCCATGGAAAAATATCCTGGGGTGAAGATTAACAAAGAAAACTTGGGGGTGATGGACACAGTTTTCTTTGTGTGAGGCTGTGAGTGTCATGAATATATTTATTTGTATGCCAAAATTTATCAAATTTTTCAATTGATTAATTAATATAAATTATATCTCAAGAGACCTATTAAAACTATGTATATCATCTTACCCTAAAATTGACTTTTAAGACTCAATTTTATTAAAGTAATTGCATATGTATATAGAGACATATGGTAACAGAGTTTGGAACAAAAGACTGGAAACAATCATTTTTTATCAATAAGAAAATCAATAAAAAAATTATGGTACATCCATAATACTACACAGCTATTAAAAGAATAAGTGGAAAGATTGTCAAGAGCAAACTGAAGACTAACACATGTATATTATGTGATTCCATTTATCTAAAGAAATATGTAAGCACATATAGAAATTAACACAAACTCAATAGAGGTTGACTCTGGAGGGGTTGTTAGAATTGTGAAAGGCACATGAACTTCTTACTTCATCTTCCATATTGTATAAGCGTAGCTGGCTGATCTTTGAGCGCTTGATCCTCTGCTTTCTTCTTCATATCCTCCAATATTGGACATGACAATGGAGTATACATTAAAAACTAAAAGCTTGATCCTTTTAGAGATTATTTTTCAGATTTAAAAATAGTGGCTTGGTTTTCTAGTATTTTCCAAATATGACCAATGATGGCTTTTTGGTAATATTACAAACTCAGGAATTTAAGCCTATTTCATGTGTTTCAATCCATTGCCTTTATCATCTTACCGACACTCAAACTGTCTTATCTTGGGCCACTATAAGCCTATTCAAGTTGGCTCCCGAGTTCTTATTGTGCTCATAATATAATTTGATAGCTTCCTCTATTTCTGGATGATAAAGTGCTTCAAGTGCACATTTTACGTTTCCTGCACCAGACTGGGAATCAGCTCTTTTTCCAAAGAGCTTTGGTTCCTATTAATGGGAAATTGATGTGATGGTTGGTCATTGCTGTTGGGTTGATAATTTTTCTCTAGATCTTTTTAGTAGATGGAGCTTGTTATGTTCTAAAAGCATTTTTAAAAGCATGAGCTTGCAATAGGACCTGAATTCTAGCTAACATTGTTAGGTATCTTGGATATTTGAAAAAGGATACAGAAAGTACTGTTGCAGACCTTCAGTAAATTTATAGTTTGATTGTAGTTTGCTGATTTTTGCCTAAGAATAAAAAAATGTTGAGTACCACGTTCTCAATTAATCCCTGAGTTTATCATCCTCTTTTCCATACTCTGTCTGACTTCTCTTTATCATTGCTGTGTTCAGATGATTATACTAAACAAAATAATATGTTTAGGAAAAGAGTTAATGAAGAGAAAATGGCAGGCTGAAGTTTTTTTTTCTTTCCCCTTCACCTTTCTCAAGTTCTTCATTGAGAGTTCTTTTTTTTTTTTTCTTTCTGAGTATGTATCTGTTTGGGAGTTTCAGTTATTCAAGTGGAGAACTTTTGGATTATTAATTGTGTCTACCTTTTATTTCAATTACTCCCTATTACAAACCTCTTCTTTCCAGCATTTCTATGCTTTTCACCCCCTTGTTGTTGAATTAAAAACTTAGAAACCATGAAATCTGAATTACATGAAAGTAAAAAAACAACAACTCCCCCAAATAAAAAAGAAAGCTTCTTCCTCAATTTGCTTACAAGTCAATCAGCTCACAAAATGCAAACATTTCCAATGCTTTTCATAAACCTGGGTTTGAAAGGGCGAGGGCTAGGCCCTCCACCTTGCCCCAGGGTAAAGGCTACGCCCTCCATCTTGCCCCAGGGTAAGGGCTACGTCCTCCATCTTACCTTGGCCACGTGCTTGGCAAGAAGGTTCTTCCCGGAAGTCTAAGACTCTGCTAGCCACACCCAGGAACAAGACATCGACTTGCGCCTGGCCAATCGGCAAAGCACAATCCTTTCTCCTCCCCTTACTCCAACCCCCCCTATATAACCGGTCTCTAGGAGGGGTTCTGTCTCTCAGCCACTTGGTTTGCCGTTGTCGGTGAGTCTGGTGGACGGGGAGCCGAGCTAGCTTGAAATAAAGATTCTTATGCTTTTGCATCGGATTGGCTGGCTCCCTGATGTGGTTTCTTGGGAATCTTGAAATCTGGGCATAACAGGTTAAGTCTGGGTCTTTTCAGAATATAGCTTTCAAATTAACCTACGTTTCACAAAACATGACATTTTGTTTCCTTGGGTGTTTGCAAGCAAACTTGACCAGCCATTAGTATTTTAGTTGGCCCCTTCAAAGTTGGATTGGGGGAAATCTTCAAAGTCAATTCAACTTTTCTTGCTTTGTTAAATTTCACCTGTTTGCAGGTCTCCGATGGCTTTCATCCCAACCTTTCACCCAGTCCAGGCCTATTTGAAAACCACACTGCATTGGCTTTAGAATTGACCTGGGCTTGTTAACAAATGAATCCCACTCCAACTGCAGCCCAGGTTAGTCCAAAACTCATCTCTAGAAATCTCCTCTTTTTCTCTTGGGAGAGAAGAACCTGGCTGTATTTTGAGGCATAGAACTGATTTCAAAAGTTTTAGATTTAATAGTCTGTTTGAATTTTGACAAATATTTCCATCCTTAATTTAAAATGTGTTTTTCTAGCAAAAGGGAATCCAACACTGTATATAAGCCATGACAGAAATCTTCTCGCTTCCAAATCTCTCTCTTCATCTTCCTGGCCCTGGGACTTAATCACCCTTAACTACATCCTCTGACATTTGTGATCCATACCTCTTCACACTCTCTTCACATAATTGGAAGAAGGTATTTTTTTTCTCTTACTATGCCAGTTTACCTTTGTTTTTTTTGAGCTGTACCTCTTGCAGATTCACTTCTTCCATGAAACCTTCCAATCAAAATGTATGAAACGCCAGAAAGAAAAATCGTAAGCTTACAAATACACAACAGTCAGGGTTTTCTTCATTGTGTGAATCAAGTCGGCCTTGTAGCCGTCTAGTGGTCCTCTGAGCAGTCGGGTTGCAAGGCTCGCATTATCACACCGTGCGCAGGGACTCAACTCTTAACACCAACTTGCAGACTTCCTGCCTCAGAAATGATGAGAATCATGATTTCATTCATTTACCTCCCAGGAACTTATTACTTGGAATACAATCGCTGAATTCAAACAATGCGCTAAATAACTGTTTGCTTCTTCAAACATTCTGTTGTTTATTTTAAAAACAACTTGTTGAATTTTGTCCATTAACATAAAGCTTAGGTTAACATTTTCTTGCCCAACAAGAAGACTGTGTGTCGACACCTCTTACAGTTTCTGGGAATTCACTTCAGTAGGGAGAATAACTACCAGCAGTAACATACCGGATTACACAATTTCTTTAAATTCCTCTCGGGCGACCTCCTTTCAACCACGGCGCTTTGTTCCAGAGCCCATGCATGAACAATTTTTATATTTTTCCAAAGTAGAAGTTGTTTTCTTCAGGTCTTTTCTTTCCACTAGGAAGTCATGTTTTCTCTGTGAATGGAACTGAAACCCCAATTGTTCAATTCTAAATTCAAAACCCACAGAATTTGGTCTAAAGTAAACAAAACACATTCATTCTCTTGTTCCTAATGGCTTGAAATTCTATCCAGGTTTTCTAAAAGTTGATTGAGTCTTACCAACATTTTCTATGAACCACACATAAATTTGGAGTTTACAGCAAACCCAAAACCTCCAGAAATAAACCCTGCATCAAGAAAATTTCATTTGGTTTCAGATTTCAATATAAAAATTCAATATAACTTTATAAAAAAAGCACTAAGCAACACTAGATGGAGATGATTCCCATTGCCAGTGGAATGTCATGCATATGTATCATTGCATACCAGCACTGATGCATGTCTTTAAGTCTTGAAGCCCACTCTATGTTTTGCAGTCAATACAACTATGCACATTTTATTTGTAGCTAAAATTCCAATACTGACTTTATATCTCGAAATTACACAAAAGAGTGTACTAAGGAACAGCATTGATAAATGTGGATCTACTTTAAACAATAGTTGAATGACATTAAGGCTTGCAAAAAAAATGATATACATGCTAATCTATCTATAAATATAAAAGCCTAAGCGACCATTAGGACCGGTTGGCTGACAACCAGTCGACCGGTCGCTATGACACACACTGACCACCAGGGGGCATATGCTCAACTCTGGATCTGCCCCCTGGTGGTCAGTGTGCTCCCATAGCCAACCTCCCACATCCGGCCAACCTCCCACGGTCCCTCTGCCCGGCCAGCCATCCCTGATCAGCCCTGATCAGCCCTGATCAGGACTAGGCGAGATGGCCCTGATCAGCCCTGATTGCTGGCCAGGCTGAGGGACCCTACCTGTACACGAATTGGTGCACCAGGCCTCTAGGTGTTAAATATTATTTAATTAACTTCTAAAAGACCTAGAATCACAGAAGTGAAAGGGAATCTAGGGAATTTTTTTTTTTTTTTTACCATGGTACTTCTTCTGCAGGTATTACCAGATCCAAGTGTTTTCTGCCATAAAGACACCTGGCCCATACAAACCTTCTCTGGCCCTTCCCACATCTTTCTCCTCCTATTGGAATAGACTGAGTCAAGACTCAGAGAATGGCAGAGCGAAAAGACAGAAGGAGCTATTTAGCGCAGAGGAATGCTGCAGATCAGGAACAACCCTATGTAACTTACATTATCAAGAAAAATCTATAGGGCTAAGACATGGACATTTGCGAGTTTATTTGTTACAGATGCTAGCATTATTCTTACTAATACAAAATGTATTTTATACTCATCTTCTATGTGTGTTATTATTACCAATGCCAAAAAATTAAGGTATTAAAAAGAACGTTATATTTATAAGGAGAAAGTTTAATATATTTAGTGTCGTCTTAGCATTCCATCATATGGGATAATATTCTTAACCACCATGAGAATTATAACACATAAACCATCTATATATTTCCTAGTTGAGGCTCTATAATTTAAACAATTGCTCCTTTCTAGTAAAGAGACAGTCAAAAATACAAAAGAGAGCCTGAAAATTTTGGGCTTGGACAAAAAATGAGAAAAACAAATTTTAAAGGACTTCTCTCCACTTCCTTGATCACTGGCTTGGGAATCTTGATACCGTGCTTTCCTCTCTTTTGCTGAGTGAGCTGAGTACGTTTGAGATGGGGGATGATGGGCAGGCATAAGGTATGAATAAAAGGCCTCAGGGAATTTTAGATAGAAAAAGTTGGCCCCACATTTCTGTTTAATGTGCTTAAAGTATGTAAGATATCCAGGATCAAAATGTCCTGAGCAGCCTAGAAAGATGATAATGACCATTTTAGGTCTTTTTATTGGTACCAAGGAAGAAAAATTATGGGACAGAAACTTAAAAAATATTTCCATGGATTTTGACAATCCAAGTGTCTCATGTTGATCTGGACAATAAAAACATATATTGTCTGTTTGATTAAAAAACCAAACTCTTGCCAACAAAAAGATCATTAAACATTACCACAAGGAACAGTTTAAAAACTATCATAAATCTGTTAGCACTTAAGTTCAATAAACAGGGACAAATGTCTTTCAAAAAGACACATGTTTTTGTGAATACTTAAGTACTAAATTAAGTACTAAACAGCTCTTTAGCTTCTGAGAGGAGTACCTTGAGAGAATAGAACCATCGAGATGGTAGTCACATTGGCTATTTGGTGAAACCTGTTCTCTTCCTTACACACTGCCCCGCTCCCCTTCCCTTCTTCAATAATTCTGCTTTTCCCACAGCAATGTCTGATAACATCCTCATGGGAATATTTGCCTTGAGTGAGGAGAGCTAATCCACCACTTTGGACAGAACTTTCTAATATGTCTTGTCCTAGGGCCTCTTCTCAGTTTCAATGTTCAGAGTGCTAGTAAATATACTCTTTGACCTCCCTAGGCAGAGTTCATCTCTCCCACCTCTGCTTCTAAAGCATTTGATTCTTATGCTTTGAGATATATATGCTGATATTGGCCAGAGGGTTCAGTACAAAACCCTGATGCGGTGACGACTCACTGAGAAGTATGTGGAGGTCAGTCAGCTGAGCTGGGGACCAAGAGTGGTACTGCGTGAAGAGACAAAGACAGGGCTCTGGAAACAGGAATCCAGAGAACGCCCAGAGCTGGGGGGAGCTGTCACGGTAATGGGGTCAGGACAGGAAGGAAACTCATGAACCCAAAGTTGAGGGAATACCTGAAGTTGCGTCAACTGCAAAGAAAATGGGTGCAAGGGGCCCAGATATTGCTTTAGCTGGCGTTTTCCATTTGTTTCATCCCTGATGGGTGCCCTTGGACCTTATCTGTTGTCTTTGCTAGCCGGTGAACTCCTCAGGAGCCTCTTATGTATTTTATTCATCTGAATTCATTTCCGGTGCTCAAATACTGAGTGTTAAATGAGTTGAGCAAATTCTGGAAGATATTGTTCACCTTATTTTATAGATGATAAACTTAGGGGTTCATCAAAGCTCTGAAAGATGTTAGTGAGTATGGACACAGCTCCAATACTTTTGTTAGAATGTGAGGCAATTTAGTGTCCACCAATCTTTTAAGTTCAGGGACCTAGTCATGCCTTATAAACACAGCATCTGACTTATCGGTAAAGACTCCAGTATGCCAGTGAAGAAAAAAGGTCAGAGGTGGATTAACACACAAAAAGAGGAATCTTAATTTCATGTCCTCTTTTCGTGTGCAGAGCCATGAGGGAACTGGAGGAGGAGCAAGAGTTAATCTGTTCTGTACACAAGACGGTTACAGTGTGGAGTGATCCCAGGACCGTGTTGTTGAGAGTATGGATGAAGTACTTTGGGGTGAAGTGTAGGATCACACGGTCCTGCTTTTGAACCAATGACCCCATCACATTGCCCTTTAGTAATTTCCTGATGCTGTAGTGTATGGGGGTGTCAAGACCGCAATGCTCTAACACTGGCAGTGGGTTTAATTGCAAATTCAGTCAAAACTAACTAAAGCACATTTTTACCATGCCTGTATCTATACCTCCAGTTATTTGGTTTTAGGCTTAATGAAAGTTTGTTTAAAAATACACCACACACTGACATTTATTTTATTTTTATTTTTTTATATTTTTACTGATTTCAGAGAGGAAGGAAGGAAGAGGGAGAGAGAGATAGAAACATCCATGAGGAGAGAGAATCATGGATCGGCTGCCTCCTGCACGCCCCCCACTGGGGATCAAGCCTGCAACCTGGGCATATGCCCTGACCTGGGATCGATGCGGTGACCTCTTGGTTCCTAGGTTGACGCTCAACCACTGAGCCCCACCCGGCTGGGCTCACTCACATTTATTTAGCATCTAGTCTAAGTATATATCACATTGTTTTAGATCTCACAGTGACGGAGAACAGGTTCAAAGAACTGAAAGACACATTTTAGGTGTAAGGTAGCATTTTCAAGCTAGTGGTAACAACTCATTAACTGATGATGAAATTAATTCGGTAGACCATGATCGACATTAAAAAGGAAAGAAAGGAAGCAGTTCAGAGGAGAACAGAAGAAGAAATAGAATACCTCACACATAGCAAGGAGAAGAATTGTTTTCCAGAATGTTTTCTCCCAATGGACACACGTGTGTGCTGGGTCTGATGTAAATGGTATTCCTTACTGTGTGTCGTAATCAAGAGTTTCAGAGTCACTCCTTAAAGGGGTTTTGCTGAAAAAACACTGGAATTTATGTGATAATCTTTTGGGAACTAGAAGCCCCTCTTCCCAGGTAGCTTTTTATTTTTGAAATTCCAAAGAAAGAGATATATTTAATTGTAAGAAAAATTGAAACAAAAGCCCATGCAGTTATTGGTTTTCACAGTTCCACTGTAAAATTCTCTCATAAAAACAAAACTTTTAATTTTTGCATTAAAAACAAAAGTATTTTTTCTCAAATATAAAGAAATTATTTTTTGCATATGTGAAAAGTCTTGAAATTAATCTTTAAAACTTCCAATTTAATAGAAGTTAATCTTCCATACAATTATCTACCAAAATAAATCTGAATAGATAATTGGTCCTCCACATTCTTTGTGTGTGTGTGTGTATGTGTGTGTGTGTGTGTTCTGAGCTTGGTTGAAGTAAAAAAATATTTGGTTTCAATGTATAACATTCTTCAAAAATTAATAGGGAAAAGTTAATAGATATGTAAAAATTTACATGAATGAAAAAATCTCTATAACATAGTAATGAACATTTTCATTATAAGTACATACATGACCACAATGGCTAAAAAGTGTATTAAAAATATAAGCTAATTTTATACTTTCAAACACTCATTCACTGGGATATGTTTGTTTTTTTTTTCAAACATGTGAATATAGTTTTATTATATTCAGGTATTTTTTAATGGGATTGATGATTCTGCTTGTTTGTTTTATTAATATTGCAGTCCATCCCATCATTATTGTTATAGTATTGACTGCATTTTACTGTTTCATTTGAATAAAATTTAAAAGAAAAAAGTAAAAGAAGAGGGATTACAAACATTTAAAAGCTTAATTCTTAATTTCGTTCCCATCCAGTCAGAACAAAGACAGGGCATTTGACATGTTTTATTTGGGTGACTCTCTTAATCTGCTCACGCTCCATGGGAGAGGGCTAGAATTGCAAATGAGCCTCGATGGTGGACTTTTCCTTCTCAACAAGGCCTCCAAATGTGTGTATTTTTTACTTGCTTACGTTTAGCTTTTGCTGATGAAGCACATCCACTGAATGTCATCGAAGTTTCGGTGGAAGTACATAGATGATGGTCAGTAGGATCTGGGTGAGACATCTGAGCAGGTTCCTCCGGTTGCAGGGTCTCTGTTGAGTTCGCCCCATTAACCTTTAGAGACCACTCGGTAGAACAGCGAGGATGAACTGCCATCCTCTGAAAGGTCCTGCTGATGCTGAAACATGAAACTCAATGGAGCTGCTGTTTTGTTCAGATTAAGTCAAGATTTAAAAACCTCAATACTTGAATTGGGTGCTATGTGTAAGGTGTTGAGGCCTACGGTATCTGGAAAGCTTTGTCTTTTAGTCTCTTTATTAAAAACATACAATCTTTAAATATGAACCATTTAAAAGAGAAAGAGAGTAGGATGGTGAATATTTTGGGTTTATACAGTACAAATAAGTCAGAATGCTATGAAATCTCTATGACAACACCACAGCGTATACCAGTAAAAGTACATAAAGTATCTACTGCTTAATAATGATAAACGACTGTGTTACTGGTTTATGTATTGACTATACTATTCTCTTTAGCATTATTTTAGAATGGAATCTTTCTACTTATATGAAAAATATTTTCTGTATAGCAGTATGACGTGTTATGCTGCCCTATATGTCTCAGGTTTACTGCGTCTCTTGACTGCATCATTTTCTCTTGTGCTTGATTTAATCTCATGTTGTTTTGTGCAATAACATGCTGTACAGGTTTGCAGACCAGGAGCAGTAGGCTATCCCACACAGCCTGGGTGTGTAGTAGACTGTTCTATCCAGGTTTGTGGAAGGGCATACAATGATGTTTGCACAAGGAGGGAATCACCTACGGGCACATTTCTCAGAATGTATCCCTGTTGTTACAGGACATATGACTATATTTGCAAGCACCCCAAATGGCTCTGATGCAGGCAGCCTGGGACAAACATTTCCCTTGAGGCTCTTCAAGGGATCCATCTCAATTCACCTGGGGAGGGCATTGGATAGGGCTTTGTGACCAATTTCCAGACAGTCATAAAGGGTGCAGTTGCTTAGTTCCTGTGCTCCATATCCCTCATGATCCTAGTGGGGATACCCATGCATAAATTAGAAGAATTAGGGACTTGGAGTCCAGCGAGGCCCTCTTATTAGAGGCAAACAAGTCCTGAAATCAACACAGGGCAGAGAACTAGGAGAATGAGGCCACATTCTACCCTGTCACTCACACCTTGAGAGAATTCAACAATCTCTGGTGGAGAGTCCATTACACACCATCATACAATGCAAAATAACGTTGTCCAGATACAACGAAGAATTTTTTTTTAGGTCTGCCTTTCCCCCACTCCTCTTATTTTGAAGCACTTGTCAAATTGGAGGATACTTCAGTAGGCTGTGTATCCATGGAGGTGTCACTTGGACTCTAGGAATTGTAGTTTGAGGAATTCCATTTGATTCTGGAATGTTGCGAAAAGGATAAGAACCAAGTTCAGAGGAAAAAATGGAGTACTTTTGGCCTGCAGTCTAATCTTATTTTAAGAAGAGAGGTAAAGAAATAAGTACTTTTCTGATGGTCTAGGCCAGTTTGCCAGCGGGATAAAGAAGCAGGGAGCCAGGACGTTTTCCCTAGGAATAAAGCTTGCATTTGTCAAGGAGAAGCATCCATCTTATATAAAAACTGCTGTTTGAAATTTTAACCCTGCTATTTGGCTTCTGTAAATGCTTGCTTAAATAATAAGGAAAATAAGACTACTCCCATTTCAGAGAGGCCATTAAACCTTCCCCAGACGAAGTTATCAGTGCTGGCGCCAGGCCAAGCCTTTGGCTGAGGTCTCAAAGCCCCAGCACATAGGGGCCCTTTAAGAACTTGCTAAGGGGACCGGAAAACCCCATATTTGGGAGACAAAGAGGGTAAAAAGGTATAAATACAGGAAACTTCCTGTGTGACTTCGCCCAGAATTCTAGAGACATTTTTCTCTGGGCCCGCGCGTAATAATAATAATAAATGTAACTCCATCTCTCAGCGTTGCTTGGTTCTCCTCCAGTTTTCTGTAACAAAGCTGTCACCAGGCACTTTCTCTAGAAAGATATTTCTCTCTAAGAGCCATGATTTCACTCTTATTAATGGAATATGTACACTTTTCTTTGGCCAAAGCCTAAACATTTCATGACAGAGGCAATTGATATAGATTTTTTTTTCAATTGTGTCGACTGCAATTAAGTATAACATAAACAGAGAAGTTTATACTATGATGACTCTAAGAACAGGCAGCTAAGATCCATCTGATGGGCCAGCTTACTCACTGTTATTCAATTTTCCCTGTGTATTAATTGCACATAACTAGCAAAAGGTACTTTATGGGAGCCCTACTCTAGCTTTGAAAATGAATTATCTCATGGCGAGTTAACTTCTGGGACTTTGCTAGTATCGATTTGAACACTCATTAGTCAAAAGCCACAGTTCACTGTTGGGAACCATGGTGCAGTAAAGGATGAAGTGGTGTTGAATTATTATGTAAAATTCCCCACCAGGTGTGAGCCCCACCAAGTAGAAAAAACAATTAGGAGACAGACGACACAGTTGATCTCCCAGCTGTTGGTTTCAAAGTAGGAGTCGTCGTTGCAGAATTTATTGTGACCTTACAGGCATCCACACTAGACAAGCTCTTTAAATGAGGCTGCTCCTGTAAGGAATGTTCATGGTTTCTTGTAATGCAGAGTGAAGGAAACTGTCCATTTAAGGCAGAAGTGATGTTTCAGACCAGATTTTCTCGGTATCACAGAGTAGTATGTTAATGCCAGTCCTGTTAGAAGTGCATGTGTGTTTATGGGGCCCGCTCCAAAGTAAAGTCTCGAGCATAGAAAATAAACAGTGTTGTTGAGTCACTGTTTATTTATCATTGCTAACCCAGAATTCATTAAATGGCACCGCCTGTCCTAAACTTTAATTCGAGCCACAAATATTCTCAATGTATTGCCATGTTGCTGAAAAGACATGTGCAGTACACATTTTTACCTCGCCTGCCTTTCTGGGCCTAAGCATTACAGCTCAGCGGTGATTAAAAACAGGATTGAGACTAATACAAGGTCAGGTGAGTGTCTTGGATGTCCCAGCGCATGTGGATCTGGTTGAGCGGTTAGCTTTTGTTTACGCCAAGGGCTTGATATTCCTACATTAAAATGGTTTAAAAGCCTATGCAAGCTACTGACATTTATTGATTCCAATATATTTTTGGCTCCTTGGAAAACATCCCATGTGGAAACTTTCACAGTTCAAAATGTCTCCTCAGACATCTATTCTTTGCCAGAACACAGCATTTCGTACCCCAACAGCTCCCCTTAATGTTCTCAATGTCATATTCATGACTGGCCTCCAGGGCTGAAAGACTGAAATTCTACTCCTTTGGATAGATTTCACCCTCAAGAAGCTCACTCATGTTTTAGTCCCTCAACCTCTCTCCTTGCTCAATGTCAGGATTAATGCTTCAACTCTGCTCTATCAACACTGGTGCAGCAATTTTGAAAATAATGTGACTGTCTGTTTACTTAAAAGGAATATTTGTAAATCCCAGGAAAAAAATTCTGTCCACATACCACAGCCAACGTTTGGTAAGTGCAAATATAAAGACATGAAGAGAACACGAGCAAAAAGCATAAAGGAGGCCTCCTCGGCCAGCGTGGGCAATGCTACATTTCAATTTGGTTCAGTTCAACAAATACTCTGCCCCTCAGTGTTCCAAGAGTATCCTCAAAGGGACTGGAGAGATGATGGGAAGGAGTGATAACTCTGAATAGATTCAAAAGTCATTGAGAAAGGGAAACATTCTCCATATAAACCAGTTGACAATACCAATATGCACGGACTTCAAAGGAACACAGCTTTGAGAGGTACTGTAGTATCACGTGATGGACCACTACCAAAGTTCCAGACTAGTCGACAGCAAGTCCACATGCAGGAGAGATCACAATAACCCTGCTTTGGAAAGGCTTTGAAACGGAACTGATATTGGAGCAAGAGCCCCCAGAAAGTGGACTGAATTCAACTGGTCCATTGCCTGCCTACACAAAAGTATCAGTATTATCCACAGGCTAGAACGAAGGCCCAGAATCTCTGACATAACATAATATTCAGAGTCTGGGATATAATCCAAATTACTTGGGAATAAAGAACCAGAAAAATCTTAATTCACAGGGGAAAAAACAATCAACAGATTAATATGTTGAGGTACCAAAGATGCTGAAATTATCTAACAAATACTTTAAAGCTGATTTTACAGAAATGCTCAAATAAGAGCAAACATCTCTTAAAGAAATGGAAATTCACAGCAAAGTAATACAAGACATAAAGAACAACCAAATGGACATATAACTAATTTAAGTTCTACCCTTTTAGCAAATTTCAATTATATGTAGTCAACTATCACCTTTATGTTTTACATGAGATCCTTAGATTTTGTTTATCTTATAGCTGAAAGTTTGTATGCTTTTACCAACCTCTCTCTTTTTCCTCCATCTCCAGCTCCTGACAACTACTTGTTTACTCTCCATTTCTGAGTTTGAATTTTTCTTTTTTTAAAGATTCTACATATAAGTGGTACCATGATGCAGTATTTGTCTTTCTCTTTCTGAGTCCATCCATGGTATAACAAATGGCAGAATTTCCTTCTTTCTCATGACTGAATAATATCATCTACACTAATAAAAGAGAAACATGGTAATTAGCGTACGACCACTACCCTTTTCATTGGCTAATCAGTGAGTATATGCAAATTAACTGTCAGCCAAGATGGCGGCCGGCAGCCATGCACTGAAGCGAGCAGGGAGGCTTGCTTCCTCCAGTGACTGCGGACTCCAACGTTCCCCGCCTCACTTGCCGGCCTCTCAGCTGCAATTCTAAGCAACTATGTACTATGTTGCAAATAAGAAGCTAAACAAAACCCCAGAAACCGGCTTTCATTCAGTGGGGCTTTAGCAACATTGTATCGATGTTTTCAGCTGCGAGGCCTCAGAGCTAAAGCTGGCCCAGAATAAAAAAAAAAAAAAAGAAAACAAGGAGCGGTTGGAAGCTTCAGTCACTCGCTTCCAGAAAACAGCCCTCAGCCTCTCACCCAGACTGGCCAGGCACCCCAGTGGGGACCCCCACCCTGATCCAGGACACCCTTCAGGGCAAACCAGCCGGCCCCCAGGCCTCTATCCTATATAGTAAAAGGGTAATATGCCTCCCGGCACCGGGATCAGCGGAGCAGCGAGGCTCCCAGAGTGACAGGGGGCAGCGCCCAAACCCCCGATTGCCCTGAGGCTCTGTGTGTGACAGGGGGCGGGGCCACAACCTCCCTATCTGCCCTGCTCTTTGCCTGATAGGGGGGAGCTCCCCAATCCCCTGATTGCCCTGCAGCTCTGTGTTTGACAGGGTGCAGCGCACCAACCCCCTGATCGGCCCTGCTCTGTGTGTGACAGGGTGCGGCGCCCCAACCCCCCCACCCCCCCACGGCCCTGCTCTGTGTGTGACAGGGTAGAGCCATAACCTCTCAACCTCTTCCAATCGGCCTTCCCCCGAGTGTGACAGTGTCCGCCCCCACCCCCCCTCCCACGGGCCTTGCTCTGTGTGTGACAGGGTAGAGCCATAACCTTCACCATTTGGCCCTGCCCTTGAAGTGTGACAGGGAGCAGCGCCACAACCCCATGATCCGGCTTGCTCTGTGTGTGACAGGGTAGAGCCATAACCTCTACATTGGCACTGCCCCGAGTGTGACAGGGTGCAGCGCCCCAACCCCCCTGATCCGCCCTGCTCTGTGTGTGACAGGGGGGCGGTGCCCCAAACTCCCCCTATTGGCCCTACTCTGTGAGTGACAGGGGGGAGCTCCTCAACCCCCTGATGGGCCCTGCTCTGTGCGTGACAGGGGGCAGCGCCCCAACCCCCTGATTGGCCCTGCTCTGTGCGTGACAGGGGGTGGCGCCGCAACCTCCCCATCGACCCTGCCTTGAGTGTGACAGGGGGTGGTGCCCCAACCCCCCAATCGGCCCTACCCTGAGCATGACTGAGGGAGGCATCGCAACCTCCCGATCCGCCCTGCTCTGTGCATGACGGGGCGGCGCCCCAACTCCCCAATTGGCCCTGCTCTGAGCCTGACCAGGGGCTGCACTTAGGGATTGGGCCTGCCCTCTGCCACCCAGGAGCAGGCCTAAGCCAGCAGGTCGTTATCTCCCGAGGGGTCCCAGACTGCGCGAGGGCACAGGCCAGGCTGGGGGACTCCCCTCCCCACCCCCCCGACGGGCCAGGCTGGGGGACTCCCCTCCCCACCCCCCCGAGTGCACAAATTTTTGTGCACCGGGCCTCTAGTATATATACACACATATACATACACACACACATATATGCCACAACTTCTTTATCCATTTATTAATTGATGGACACTTAGATTGTTTCTATACCTTGGCTAGCTGCATTAAACATGGGAGTGCAGATATTTCTTTGATATCCTGTTTTTATTTCCTTTGGAAATATACTCAGAAAAGCGATTGTTGGATCATATGTAGTTCTATTTTTAATTTTTTGAGGAACCTCCATAATGTTTACCATAGTGGCTACACTGATTTATATTTATACCAACTTCTTCAACCTGAGAAAAGGCATCTACTAAAATATCTAGAGTTAATGTCATACTTAATGGTGGAAGACTGAATGCTTTATCCCTAAGATTAGCAACAGGGCAATAACTCCCATTCAACATTGTAAAACTAGTTTTAGTTTTTATATTTAGGTCATTGATTCATTATAAGCTAATTTTTGTTTATAGTATGAGGTAGGGAGTCCAACTTTGGCTCTAGCACCATTTATTAGAGAGAATATTTTTCTCCATTGAATGTTTCTGACACCCTTGATGAAAATCAATTGGTCATAGATGTATGGATTTATTTCTGAACTCTTCATTATATTAAATTGGCATATTTGTTTATTCTTATGGCAGTACTATACTCTTTTGATTACCATAGCTTTGTGGTAAATTTTGATATTGGAAATTTTTCTTTTATTTTTCATGATCGTTTTGGTTATCTGGGATCCATTACAATTCCATATGAATATTAGCATTGACTTTTCCATTTCTGCAAAAAAGGGCAGTGAGATTTTGACAGGGACTTGATTTTCCCCCCCAATATAGTGGGAATACCATGAAAATGGAAGTGGCCTGGCCTTCTATGCCCATGTTCTGGCTGTGGCAACATAATGTAGTAGGAAAAGCTTAGCATTTGTAATTTGTAGACCCAGATTCATGTTACTCGATTAATTGCTTAATTTTCAGGGCCTTACTTTCTCCATTTATAAAATGACTAGAGGCCCAATGCATGGAATTCGTGCAAGGGGTTCGGCCCATCACAGCCCTAGCTGCCTCTCGGCCCCGCCCACTGGTTGTTCCGGAAGGTTGTCCCATTGTCCGGTCTAATTAGTCTATTAGCTCTTTATATATAGGATTGTAAAAGAGGAACTCTAAGCTTCCTTTGAACTTTGTAGGTTAACATAGAATAGAACCAATCAAAGTGTTGGAGGAAAATTTCAGATAATAAAGACTTCTAACTGTTCAGGGTCTTTAACAAGAATAGCATCATCAGCAGCAACAAAAACACCTGTAGTGCCATGTATTGCCTATGTCAGATGTTGTGCTAAGTGCTCTGTGTTACTTAGCTCATTTCATCCTTAATGTGGCTCTCAGAGGGAGGTATTTTTACCCCCATTTTACAGATGCAGGAACTGAACATCAGCATGTGTAATGTGATGCAGGCTATGGAGGTAATAGACAGATCTTAGAGATGGAACTAAAGTCTGTTTACTTTACATTATACTGTAATTGACTGATTCCTAGGTCCTTTCTATCATGACCATGATTAACTATTTTTTTTTCACTATCCAAAAACTCTTCACTTTCCTCATCTTTGTTGCTATCACTTTTATCAAAACTCTGGAATAATCTGAAGATATATATGGATTTCGATAGTATGGACTTACACTGATTTCTCTCCTATTGGCAGGAGAGATCAGTCTTGCTCTTGGGAATAGACACACTATGACTAAGTTATAACTTATCCTATGGCCTGGGTAGAGTCAAGGCAACAGCCACAAATCTTAATCTAACATGAAGTTTCATTTCCCAGGTTAGATGGTTAAAAACATTTGAAAGACTTGAAGCTCCAGGTTAGTCAGCAGTCCTATACAATAAAAGCTTTACCCTTTTCTTAGATTCATGTTTTCTCTTTCAATTCTGTGTATCATAGTTATACCTGGAAATGTAACATGTTTTTTTTTTTAACTGTTTTATATTGCTCTTCTTAAATACTGATTGCTGTTTTCCTGGTCTTTCAGGTTTTAGATTTAGGGATGGGTGTGTAGTCTTCCAGACTGAATGCTGGAGGGACTTTCTCTAATACTCATTTCTCTTATTTCCTATGACTTCGATGACAATTAGTTTTCTCTCTCTGAACAACTATCTCTTTGATTGTTTGCCATAACATACTATCATGTTCTCAGGGATTTTTAAAATTTTAAACTTTTTTTCAAGTAGGTTACACAGGAAGTGTGGGGAGTATCTTCCTCATTATCTAAAGTGTTTTTTTCTGTCATCCTTACTTACCCCACCGGAAATTATAGAACTCTATCCTGATGGCACTTTGCTTAATTTGATCTTAGCGCCTGTGAGGTAGATTGTTACCATAATGGCTTCCCGATTCTCTGTGTCCTGCCTGTGGTTCTTTCCTACCTTGACTCTGGGCTTGGCCATGTGACATGACTTGGCCAATGGGACTCTGCAAATGTGATACAAACTGAGGCTAGGAAAGTGCTTGCACATCTGGGTTTTCCCTCTTGAAATGTGCACTTTTTGAAGGAGCCTGGGTTAGTGGGTTGAACACATGCAATCCTGTGGGCAGCCAGAATCCTGCCAGACACGTGGATAAGGCCATTTTCTGCCAGCCAGTCCCAGCTGAGTCACACATTATTGCAGCCATATGAGTGATCCCAGGTGAAACCAGCATAGGAGCTGCTTAGCTGAGCCCACCCCAGCCCAAATTATGGACCCACAGAATTGTGATAAAAATTTTTTTGAATAGCAAATCTTAGGGTGGTTTGTTATAGAGCAATTAATAACTGATAGATCCTATAAAAGCTCATGACACATGGCTCAGGGGTGGATACATGAGTCTCAGAAGCATTCATTCTTCTTGGACAATTGTTTCTCTTGTTATAAAAATAATTTATTCACAGAAGTCCTATCCTAAAGCAGATAATTTTTTGATTCTGTTTTCCAACCTAATGTATCAATGATTTATTCTTTTTGTACCATAAAAGGACTTTTTTAGACTATAGGTTATTACTGAAAAATCCATTAAAAAGCCACATTTAGAAAGGAGCAAAAAATAAAAAAGTAGACTATTGTTCTGGGCAGTCTGCACTTAACTTTCCTTTTCAGTGTTCATTTAGAAGAAAATTGTTGGAAACTGGGTAGAACATGGGTGGACAGACACTTTACTCTGCATAACCCTTTTGTAAGGGAGCTTTATAATTTTGTATCTTATGCATCTATTACCTTTTACCATTTTAAAAAAGTAATTACACTTAATTCACATTAAAAATGTTTAAAAAATCCTTGACAACATCCAAAGGCAAGAATTTTTAAAGAAATTCTGTGGGTACTGAAATTCTAGGTGCCATCCAAGTATCCAGAGGCAAGTTTGCTTAAGATCAATTGAATATTTATCACTGGTTTAGTTGCATGGTCTTTCAATTTTCCCTAAAGAATGGTCACCTAGGAAGAAAAGTGGAAAGACTGTTGCCATCTTGGAAAAGGTATTCCTCTACAGCAGGGGTGGGGAACATCCTGTCCGTAGGCTGATAAGGCCCAAGAAATCATTTGGTCTGGCCCTGCCAAGGCATTAAGGATGAGCTAATTAAATGATTGACCAAATATAGCAGGCTAATTTTTAAGTTGATAGTTTTGTATAGCCCACAAATGATGCTGTAAATATCCAAATGGCCCTTGGCAGAAAAAAGATTCCCCATCCTTGCTCTAAAGAGTGGTAAAATACAAAGAAACCACAAGACAGGTTGTGTCCATGATCAGGAGAACCAGATCTATATGAGTAGGTGAAAAGGATGTCCATGTTCAATGTGAAATATGATCCCACAGGCCTCACCATCAACCTTCCCAATAATAACCATCACTTTCCAGACTGCTCTTGTCATCCCCAGTTCCAGAAGACATTACAGTCATTTTATGATACTTTTTCAGGGTGATAGTCAATGTAGCACGTGGTGTTTAGGTGATTTCAAATAGAGAACATAAAGTGACTTTACACAAAAGTGAAATGTCCATCTTTCAACAAATGTGAGCTTAAAGATAGGTATCCCAAGTTCTTATCTTTTTTATAATGCATTGAAACTTCCATTCTTTTCTTTGCAGAAAATGAAATTGTTTTCTGTCTATTTGTATATTTCAGCCCAACCATTAGTAACCTCTCCTAAAATTAGTTTTAAAAACAGCTTAAATGGTGGTCATTTCTTTTGCATGATACAATTCCTTTTCTACTTACATAAAAGTAATGGGAGTCCATATTACTTATAAATAAAATAAATAGGCAGACCACTTATTGAAAATTATTTCTTAGAGATCTCTACCTTCTGGTATCATTATGGTATGATATAATATGGAACCCAACACTGATAGGTATTAAGCAGTGAAAAGACACAGTCTGAACTCCTACAAAGATTACTATTTAAAACAGGAGAGGAGTGACATAAAATATTATGACTAAAAAAAGTCAGTTACCTACAAGGGAGTACCTATACGACTGTCAGCTGATTTCTCAACAGAAACTATGCAGGCCAGAAGGGAGTGGCAAGAAATATTCGAAGTGATGAATAGCAAGAACCTACAACTAAGATTACTTTACCCAGCAAAGCTATCATTCAGAATTGAAGGTCAGATAAAGAGCTTCACAGATAAGAAAAAGCTAAAGGAGTTCATCACCACCAAACCAGTATTATATGAAATGCTGAAAGGTATCCTTTAAGAAGAGGAAGAAGAAGAAAAAGGTAAAGATACAAATTATGAACAACAAATACACATCTATCAACAAGTGAATCTAAAAATCAAGTGAATAAATAATCTGATGAACAGAACAAACTGGTGAATATAATAGAATCAGGGGCATAGAAAGGGAATGAACTGACTATTCTGGGGTGGGGAGGGGTGTGGGGGGTGCGGGAAGAGACTGAACAAAAATCGTACAACTATGAATTAGGACAGTGGGGGAGGGGGGTAAGGGCAGAGGGTGGGGTGGGAACCGGGTGGAGGGGATCTATGGGGGGAAAAAAGAGGAACAACTGTAATAATCTGAACAATAAAGATTTAATTAAAAAATATTATGACTATGAATCCTGATACAAGTAGACTCACACTTAAGATCTGACTCTGCTGTTTTTGAAGAGAGCTAGAGAAGCATCCAACTAGGAAAAGCAAAAGTGTATTTTTTAGTGGTGATTCAGAGTCAATGCACAGAGTGATGAAAAAGTTGAAAAGTTGAAATTTCGAGTCTGAGCCTGTCTTTGCTTGTTACTCTATCCAATTCAAATGAGAAGCTTGAATTTTAAAGAGGATAATTTACATGGTTGTAAAAATTCCTGGAACACATCTGAATTGTAAACCATACAAGTAGATTGTATCAAAGCAGAAGGATTCTGGGTCTCCAGAAAAATAAGCAAATTCATTAGCTTTCAAAGCGAAGAGTTAAAATTTGCCGTGGCATGCACACATTAAATTTGGCTGTTAAGGTTTCTATGTTGAATCTCAGAAAGAGACTTTTAGAAACGTTTCTACTTCGTTCCCCCTAAATATCATAAATCAACTCTTCGATTTCTCTGCATATTTTCTTCAGTTTGTAAGGCTTGAATGTACATTTGTTTTAATTTTTAAAGTAATCAACAAATATTTCTGGGCCTTCAAAAGACCAAATGTGTTATAAGACCAATGGGAGAAAATGCTCCAACTTGTGACTCAGTATTAGCACATAAATATTAATAAGTTCAAATCATCCCAGAATGTCAAGAACAGGAGAAATATATGGAAATATTTTTTAAATGAATTTAATTGTGCTGATCCAGGGTGAAACTCTTTAAGCTGTTAACAAAAAGCAGGCAAACACACTTTCCTCATGTGACCCACGTCATGGCACAGACTGCTCATGGGAGAATACTTTTGGGGTTGCCTTCTGGCCTCTAATAATTACTTTCTGGAAGTTGGCGTTAATACTCAGGGGCTGGACCTTGTCAATAATACATGACTCTGTCCACACAGCCAGTTGAACTAAAAGTATATACAGGGCGGGGCAAAAGTAGGCATACAGTTGTAAGTATGCAATACAGAGTTGATTCTTGTATTATTATTGATTAGTTATATTATTTTTCAAATGAACAGCTGTCAACCTACTTTTGCCCCACCCCGTATTAAAATTTAAGTTCTAAGTACCTGAAAACTACAATGTTCAGGATCATTCCAATTTGAAGTTAGAATAGCGACATGTGGAAATGGTGATGACTCTGGCGGTTCCATGGGAAACATGTAGAGTAAGAACTATTACAAAGTTTATTCCGACTTTGTTTTACATAATGAGCCCATCTCATTAATCTTTTCAAATTACTTCAGTACATGAGCACATGGCCATAAAGCTTCTTCACTCAGCCTTTTTTATTTTATGCTCCATGAATTCAAAGGTTAGAACAAAAAGAAACCAAAATCCAGTCAGCCTGTGTATAAGCTGCGAAATCCATGTGCTCTTCATTAACTGTATAATCCGTGGTGCACCCTTCTCACATGAAGCTCATGATGGACCTATGAAGCCATAAAGCTGTCCGCTCATTAATCTGCCTCATATGTAGCAAAATAGCAGTAAATAAAAGGCACAGGTCCTGCAGGCCAGTGGCCCACCTCTGTCATTATTCTATTATTTGTGATTGCATCAAGTACCTACTCACTGAGCGCAAATCCTGGACTTCTCAGAAAATGCAAACTGGTTGACTTGAACTTTAGTAAAATATGAAAAATACTTCTAGGATACTTTCAGATGACGAATTTCCTGTAAAGAATGGCTAATTGTAAAGGACATCTCAAAAAGTATAATGAAACCTACTATTTTATGAAAAGGGAAATATTTTGCTTTTGAATGATTTAATCTACCAACAATTGTTATTGACATGAGTTTGCAATGTATATCTCTAAATAGAGCTATCTTTCTGTGCCAGGTGGCAAAATAACTCTTAGTTGGCACTTTAAATATTGTAGGAAATAAATTATTTCCCATAGAAAATGATGTTGTTTGGGGTTTTAATTTTATTGAACTCTACTTCTGGAGTTTAATATTGACTTTTGTTCCAACCCTCATGTGGCAGACATGATTGATTAGCTCCTACTACAATGATCTGGAAGCATAGCAAACTTCATTTTAATGAAAACTCCAATTTATTAACAATTTTTATAAAGACAACCCAAAGGGATAACGAACAGAAACAGGAAGCAAGAACTAGCTCTGAGTGCATGCTGATTTCGATAATATGAAGACTTGGGATTTTATTGCTTATACAAGGACAAGAAACAAGAACTTGGTATGTGAGGAACTGATGTTGACATCCTATATGTAAACCAGGGACTGTGTAAGAGATACATATTCAAAGAAAATGTGAACGAGAGAAAAAACAGACACTTTCACAGGGAGATAATAGGATGACTAGTCTGCCTTGGTATAGATTTGGGCTGGGGGTGAAAAAGATTTCTATTAAAATCTATTGCATAAAAAAAAATCTATTGCATAGATCTACCCTATTGTGGACTTAAGTTTAAATGTATACTGTCCACGTGTGGCTGAGGAGTCTTCAAACCTTAGTCATGAATGTAGAAATGTCTCCAAATACATTCCGACCTGGCTGTGTTGGGTAAAAGCGAATATGAAATTTCTCTAGTGCCGTGGTCGGCAAACTGTGGCTCACGAGCCACATGCGGCTTTTTGGCCCCTTGAGTGTGGCTCTTCCTAAGCCTTAGGAGTACCCTAATTAAGTTAATAACAATGTACCTACCTATATGGTTTAAGTTTAATAAATTTGGCTCTCAAAAGAAATTTCAATCGTTGTACTGCTGATATTTGGCTCTGTTGACTAATGAGTTTGCCGACCACTGCTGCTCTAGTGGAAGGTGTTCTCTGGCCAGGCTGTGAAGACTTCTCACAGGAAAAATTCACTGAAAAGGGACTTACAATCCGGATTTTCAAACAGAGGAGACAGGTCCCAGCTTCCCTAGCCCCGGGCCAGTGTGAGCAGTTGGGCCGTGAAGGTGCCGTGATAGCCAAGCTGGTGGCCTCCAGTCTGCACAGCTGGGTACCTGCCAACGCCAGAGCTAGACACCTAGTTCCCCTTAGAGGCCATGGTGGCAGCCTTGGCAGAGGAAGAAGAAAAAGAGGAGAAGGGGTGCCGGCGCTGGCATGAGCACTGGCTGACTTTAACACCAGCTTTTCTGGGGTGGATGGGCGCACATGTATAAGGTAGGAGACTTTGTGGACTTTCCTGATATTTAACACTCTAATGAATATTATTTCAGGAAGTGAGAAGAGCTAACGGCTGCCCATAAGGAAACTATGGCAAAGATAGAGACCATATAGCAGAATAAATTAAATTGAAAGGGATTTCAGCCTGTGATCATCAGGAAAGACCCTCCTAGTCAGATCTGGATCAGAAAAGCGCTCCTGGCCCTGGCCGGGTAGCTCAGTAGGTTAGAGAGTCATTCAGAATTTCTCTATCCACAATGCAGCTATTTAGAAATCAGTAACAGGAAGATGACTCTTTTTTTTTTAACGCTCTATACTTGAAAGCTAAAAAGCATATTTATAAACAACTCATGACTCAAAGAAGAAATCAAAATTAAAAATTTAAAATATTTAAAATTAACCATCATGAAAATACTGCACATCAAAACTTCTAGGTGCAGTTGAAAGCCACTTAAGGAAAATTTAAAGCTCTATATATTCAAAATGTAGAGGAAAAAGTTAATGAGCTAAGCTAATTCAAGAAATTAGAAAAAAATCAGAATTCAACCAGAGAAAGTTGACCTAGTCTCTTAGCAACTTTCAAATATGTAGAACACTATTATTAACTGCAGTCACCATGCTGTGCGTTACATCTCCAGGACAGACTTAGTTTATAACTGAAAGTTTTTACCTTTTGAAAACCTTCACCAGTTTGCCATTTCTCTTTTAAAAAATTCAAATGTACAAAAATAAATAACATATTAATATGCATTTTAAATAAGTCACAAGGTGAATCCTAGTAAAACTAATCCAATTAGACAGTATGAGACGCATATAATTCACAACTAAGTACAGTACTAGTAAATGCAAGCACTGGATTCCTGGCTGTGCTGTGATTGACAGCTGATCCCTTAAACAAGCAAGTCACTTAAATTCTTTGGGCCTTACTTTCTGCATCTGTCTAATGAAAGAGTTGAACCAGATAATCTCTAAGGTCCACTTTACAGCTATTAAATTCAAGGCGAACCACTTTACAGGATTTTCAGCAAGAAAAGCATGAATAATAATTTGCATTTTAAAGTATAATTTGGATTTTAAAGTATAATTTGAAACTGAAGCCATGAACTTATACTTGGATGTTCAGTTGTTCAATTGTTCACCCCTATGTTCATGGTCATTACTGTGTCAAGTGTCCTACCATCCCTTCTTTCCAACCATATCCACCTTCTATTCTGATCAGTCGTCACAGAAAATCATCTCTCTTCTTCTGTCACACCAATTATTCCCAACCTGGGCAGACACCTTCTGCTGTGTGGTAAGGGATAGTTGGATAACCTCTTACATTTTGTAAAGTTTTTGAGTCCTCATTTAATCGCTGATTAAACTTTAGGTTCTTTTAGTGCAGAAATTGGTTGTGGTTGGATTCTGGGGAGCAGGAGCCAGGAGAAAAATTACTGGAAAGACTCTGAGTACCTCTCGGAATCAAAGGAAGGGAAAGTTTTAAAGATGTCTGCATGACATTTATTGGCCTTCTCCCAAGAGCTCTCCCATTTTCAAAATTCAGCCCCAAATACCCTCAAGTCTCCTGGCCATTCTTTTCCAATTCCTTCATTCCTAGGATACAGATTCGAACTGGCCCAGTCTGGGTAAAACACAGTGGAGGGGAAAGTAGGTTTGTACTGTGCATGTGCAGGCTGGAAAGCGTCCTCAGTCAATCTCTCCTTTATATTCGGACTTCCGCTCTTCACAGTTCTGTCGCTCAGGCCTGCTCTCACAATCTCCTCACCCTCCTTATGTTCTCCCCCACATTTACATATGGCCACATTTCCGCCATGCCGTTTCCTGCCAGCTGTTGTTCTTTCTCAGCCTTAGTGTGTTCAAAGTTTTTCCTCGCCTTCAGTCACAAGTTCCCTTTACCCATTTCAGCCTCGCCACAGGTAATTCACCTACGTGGACTTCTCCCTCACCCCTTGATTTCTACCGTCCCATACGTAGGTTTTCTCTGGCATCTCTGCCACTTCTCAGATTCCTGTATACATATGGAGTGAAGGCATTCACACTGCTGTGTTTCTCCTTCTTCCTCCCTCCACATACATAAACTTTAAAGTCAAATGCCTTTTAAAATAATCATCTCAGTCCAACGAAATGAATGAAAGAATAGATTTACCATCCTTTTACATCCAAGGTGAGAGACTGTCAGTTTTAGTGGCGGCTACAAGTAAAGGGACTCTAGATACTTTTATATCTCTGTGGAGTCGTGGTGGCAGTGTCCATGAAAAATTCCCTGTCGTCAGCCCCAGAGAGTGCTCTGAGGGCTACGTCTGACATTATGTTAGAACTAGAGGTCCAGTGCACAGATTCATGCACCGGTGGGGTCCCTCGGCCTGGCCTGTCCCCTCTCGCAATCCGGGACTCCTTGGGGGATGTCAGATAGCCGGTTTCAGCCTGATCCCCACAGGCCCGATCCAGACAGGAGGGAGCCCGATCCTGTGCATTGAGTGTCTGTCCCCTGGTGATCAGTGCACATCATAGAAACAGGTCAACTGGTCATTCAGACATCTGGTTGCTTAGGCTTTTATATATATAGATGCCTGACCTAGAAGAACCCTTTAAGAGTGAGTCAAACCCTCTTATGTTTCAATGAAGAAACTAAAGTCCAGATAATTTAGGGGTTCGTTAGGGAATTGGACCTTGAATTGATCAAGATTAAGTTTTCTCTCCCTGGGGAAAGGGGCCTTAAAAAAGAGATATAATTTAATTACACAAAAAATAAAAAAATGTACATTTCTTGCATTCTTGTGTTTATAGCTAGAGATTTTTACCTAACACACATACCAGTATACACACCCATACCCTCCCCCCTTCTGCTGACACAGGCTATTTTCACCTTTAAGTAAAGATACATTAAGCACAGAGATAACGTGTGGCATTTACCATAGTCCAGAGTTTGGATAAAATTGCCAGAAAATTTCTCGAGATTAGGGATTGAGTCTACATGAAAACTATGGGTTGTCAGTACTCATTGAGCTCCTTTGAGTTCTAGGGTATGAGAAGTTCAGAAGGAGTTATTAATGAGCCAATAACAACAGCTGTGGTCAGTTAACGGGGTAAGAATTAAACAGAAGAATTAGAGAATGATGATTACACAATGAAATAACTTCAGACTTGAATTTTGGTCACATTTATTTCAATTAAAGTTCTGTAAAATTTCCAGTTCTACATAAAATGAGAAAAAATTCAGCCAAAATTGAAGGGAAAGAAATAACAAGAAAGAAAACATATGTTGGGTTAGGGTTTAGTATGAGATATGTTGAAATTGAAAGTGCTAAACAGTTTATTTTAGATGAATGACATTTCTTCTTTAAGACCCAAAGTAGGAACATAATTATATCAGTTTGAAATTAGATTAGTGATAAGGATTGAAAATCTTTGAGAACATCCTTAAGGGATATACATTCCCTTTCCTCTGTGTTTTAAAGGCTTCAATTGCTCACTCTTATCAGAAAGAATAATTTTCTATTTCTAGTTAAGAAATAATAAATCTATTAGTTTGATTCTGGGGCTCCAGGGTTTTCCAGTGAACTAATATACTTTGGTGAAAATTTCTCTTTTGTGCAAGAACAAATTTTCTTTAGTCTTTCTTTGTGTATTTTTGGGGATGTCAAATTCAATGTCTTAGTCAACAAGCAAGTCTTTGGGAGATCCACATTAAGTTACAATGAATCATAGAATCATAGAGTTGAAAGGGCATCCAAAAGTAATCTAATCCTATCCTTTGCTTCCAGGAATGATACCAGAATCATGCTTCACACTGTTTCTAAAATCTGAAAGGAGGACAGAATAATCTAGAACATATGAGTGAAATACTATAAAGTTATTGTTGATACTGTTATGTCTCAGATAATCTTCTTAACTACATCAAGATTGATAAGTGAAAATAGGTGAGGTAGTTTGCTTTTTTTTTTTGAAAATTGTAGCCGTCTATTAAGAACTAATATATTTAGCTTGGGTATTTTCTAGCGGTCATTTCACAATGTCCTAGTGTTATGATAGCCAAAGGCACTGGCATCCTAAAGGAGCATGCTACCACTGCTATGGTTGATAGTCCACATTCTTATCTATATACAGCCAGATTTCCTTCAGATCCTTTCTATTTGCTTTCAGGTCCTGATCCTGCATACATATGCTAATTTATACACCACTTAAAATAAGACCAACGGAAATTTTCCATTATTTCAGGCAATAGAGAATGTGCCTTTTTTATTTTCACTTTCCCTAAATTGACTGAAAAAGATATGGCTCAGAAAATATACCATTTGATATAACCCCTGGAAATTGAACATTATACACGTAGATCAAAATACTTTATAGTCACTACAGATTATAGTTTAAGGAGACATCAAATCTAAGTTAAAGAGAGTCTTGAGTTATCAATTTCTTTTCAATGAGGCGTCTCAACATGAGTGCCACATGGATTCATGTTGAGTGATGCAGAGGTACTGGGAACAATTTTAAAAGGGATTTTCAACCAGTTACCCCTTAGGGGAAAAATGCTGGTCTTTAGATTCAAGAAAACATCACATTTCAAATAAATCTGTCCAACAAAATGCAAATACACCCCACCGCCCCTGACTACTCAGATGACCAAAATCAGCCTCCTGCCGTTCCCATCCCGACAGCTCAGTTACTATCGCCAGATTGTTAACCCAAGTCATGGATTGAGAGAGACGACTGCAGCACCAAAGTCCTGGAGACTTTCAAGAAATTTCTTTTCCTTTTATACTTTAACATGTACATAACATGGAAAAAATCCCTCACCAGAATTTCCTAGGGTAACATGATTAGCAGAGAAATAATAAAACAACGGGAAAAAAAGGTCAAGTTGTTTTTCTGTTGTGATGCACTTTTTGGCTGCAAAGGTTCCAGAGATCTGGGATTTGTAATCTAGAAAAGCTGAACTGTCTGTGAAGGGTGTTGTTGGGCAGGTTAGGAAGCATGATGTATCTTTTTGTTCTGACCATAACGAATCCTTTGTCAGAAACTATTAGGAGGAGTCTTCTCTTAGAAACAGTTTAGCTTGTAATACAACACCTCTGAAATTGACCTTAATGTACCTGTTTCAATTCAAAGGTCAAAGTGAAATTATGCATTTTCAAGTCACAATTTTGGAAGAGCTTTAAAATTTCCTTTTTTTTTAAATTCTCACTGGAGGATATTTTCCCATTGATTTTTAGAGAGAGGGAAAGACAGAGAGAAACATTGATGTGAGATAAACACATCGATTGGTTGCCTTCCACACGCGCCTTGACCAGGGCCCAGGACAGGGAGGAGCCTGCAACCGGGGTACGTGCCTTTGACCTGAATCCAACCCAGGACCCTTTGGTCTGCAGGCTGACACTCTATCCACTGAGCCAAACTGGCTAGGGCATAAAATTTTTTAATTTTTTTTAATTATAAAATGAAGATGAAAGGTAGTGTTTATTGAACAATTACTATGTGCCAGGCTCACATAAATATAGGTTTATCCATATAATGGAATATTATTCCTGTCATAAAATGGGATGAAGTACTGAAATATACCATAGCATGGTTTAAGCCAGACACAAATAACCACCATGTATTGCATAATTCCATTCATATGAAATATCAAGAATAGGCAAATCCATGGAGACAGAAAGTAGATTACTGGTAGCAAAGGGCTGGGGAGAACAGGAAGTAGGTATGACAATTAATGAGTATTGGGATGCTTTGAGAATGATAAAAATGTTCTAGAATTAGTGGTGATGGTAGCACAAACTTGTGAACATATTAAAAGCCACTGAATTGTACACTTAAAAAATAAAACCTTTCTACTTGGGCCTTCTTTCCCCTCCTAAATAACAGATGAGCTGGAATAAAAAAAAAGGAGAGAGAGAATTAGAGAGGAATCTGCCTTCATGAATTTAATTATCCCTTATAGGTGCTTAAGACCTAAATTAATAACTTAAATACAAGGTAGAATGAGGTAATTATCATGGGGGTGAAACACCACCAAATTTTATAAAGCTCTTTTTGCCTTCTGTCTGCCAATTACAGTGTTTAATTCACTTACCAATTTTGTTCTAGGTGCCAGGATGTCTTTCTCATTGATAAGGTATTTCACGAGATTGCCACAAGTTCTTAGCTATCAATGCCGAGACACCTGTAAATGGAGTTCATTTGTTCTATTGTTTCTACCTTCATGTTTGGGTGAACATTTCTGTCGTAATAAATTAAAGACATTATGTGTTTGGGGTAAGCATTATTTTCCTAAATAACTTGGAGCATATTTTTCTTTCTTGAATTTTTGTGTTGGAGGGAAGGTTAAAATCAGTGAAATGCACAGATCTTAAGAGTACAATTCAATGAGTTTTGATAAATGTGACCACTGCCTCACGATATAAAACAATTCTCTTACCCTAAAAATTTTCCAATCATTACCTCTCATAGGCAACCAAGGTTCTGATTTCTGTCCTGACAGATTTGTTTTGCCTATTTGTGAATTTTGGATATGCAGTGTGTCCTTTTTTATGAGTGGCTTCTTCAGCTCCACATAATATTTTTGAGGTTTACCCATGTTGTTCTGGGCATCAATAGTTCATTCTTTTCTTTTGTTGCTAAGGAGCATTTTATTGTATGAATAGGCCACATTTGCTTATCTGTTCTACTATTGATAGACAGTAATTTTGAAAAAAGCTATTATGTTATACTAGAGGCCCAGTGCATGAATTCATTAACGGGTGGGGTCTGGCCGGCCCAGCCCCAATCAGGGCTGATCGGGGCTGGTCCTGTCAGGAGGAGGAGATGGCAGGAGGTTGGCCAGCTGGCTCGTCCTGATCGGGGCCCAATCAGGGCCGGGCCAGCTGGGGGGAGGGGCCGAGGGTGATTGGCCAGATCGGGCCAGTTTGCTGGCTGCAGTGGGCATCATAGCGACCGGTCATTCTGGCGTTCTGGTTGCTGGCTTTTTATGTATATACTAGAGGCCTGGTGCATGAAAATTCATGCACTGGAGGGGAATTTCTCAGCCCAGCCTGCCCCTCTCACAGTTGGGGAGCCCTCAGGGGCGGGAGGCGACCTGGTGATTAGTGGAAGGTGACGGCCCCATCACACCTCTGCTGCTGCCACTGCCAGCAGCGCAAGCCTTGGCCAGCCCTGGTTACCTGAGCCTCGGGTGGCCCTGGGCGGCTGGGCAGATGACAACCGAGGCTTGCCTGCGCCTGGGGCCGGCCCTGGGCAGCTGGGGGGGCTGAGGGGACTGGGGACTCTGGAGGCAGATGTGCGGGGTGGGCCCGGCCTTGCCATGTGCCTGCCACCCCAGCAGGGCTGAGGGGACTGGGTGCTGCCAACTTGTGGCTGTGGGCACTGCCATCTTTGAGGGAGTGGCAGTCAATTAGCATATTCCCTCCTTATTGGCTGTGGGCACTGCCATCTTTGAGGGTGGGGCAATTAGCATATTCCCTCCTTATTGGCTGTGGGCACTGCCATCTTTGAGGGTGGGGCAATTAGCATATTCCCTCCTTATTGGCTGTGGGCACTGCCATCTTTGAGGGTGGAGCAATTAGCATATTCCCTCCTTATTGGCTGTGGGCACTGCCATCTTTGAGGGTGGGGCAATTAGCATATTCCCTCCTTATTGGCTGTGGGCGCCACCATCTTTGAGGGTGGGCAGTCAATTAACATATTCCTTCCTTATTGGCTGTGGGTGCCGCCATCTTTGTGATGGCATGAGAGTCAATTAGCATATTCCCTCTATATTAAATAGGATAGATTCTTCTACAGGTGTTTTTTTGTGGACACATGCTTTTATTTCTCTTGATATTTATAAGAAAACTACCAATAATTTTCCAAAGTGTTATATCAATTTAAAACCTCATCAGCAGTGGATGAGTGTTCTAAGTTGCTCCATATCCTCACTAATATTTTGTTTTGTTAGTCTTTTTAAGCCAATTTAGTGGATATGAAATGGTACTTAATTATGATTTTACGTGGCATTTATCTGATGACTAATGATTTTGAGTATTGTTTAATGTATTTATCAGCCACTTGAATATCTTATGTGAAGTGGCTTTTCATGTTTGCTCATTTTAACAATGAGGTTGTTTTATTGTTTTATTTGTAGGAGTTCTTTATATATCTGGATTCAAATCCTTTGTCAGATATGTGTAACGCATATGTTTTCTTCAATGTGTAGATTTCAGTTCATATTTTTAACTATATTTTTTAAAAAATATATTTTTATTGATTTCAGAGAGGAAGGGAGAGGGAGAGAGAGATAGAAACATCAATAATGAGAGAGAATCATTGATTGGCTGCCTCTTGCATACCCCACACCAGGAACCGAGCCCGTGCCCAGGCATGTGTCTGGGACTGGGAATCGAACTGTGATTTCCTGGTTCTTAGGTTGATGCTCAACCACTGAGCCATGTGGGCCAGGCTTACTATATTTTTTGATGAGCAAAAATTTTTTGTTTTATTGTCTTCTGGAAGCTTTAGAGTTTTAGTTTTTCATTTAGTCTATAATGCATTCTGTTTCATTGATCTATTTACCTGTATTTATGATTCCTAACACCTTGTCTTGATCAGTATACTTTTATAGTAACTCTGGAACTCAAACTTGAATCACCTTTGTTCTTTTCATGATTATTTTGCTATTCTCTTATGTGCTTAAATATAATTCTAATTGTCCACTTATATAAAAAACCTGTTGGTATTGTAACAGGAGTTACATTGAATCTATAGAACAATTTGGGAAGAACTTTTTTTGTGTGTGTTTTGTTTTGTTTTTAACTCTACTGGCTCTTCAAATTCACGAACATGGTTTATACATCCATTTATTAAATCTTTTTAGATTTTTCTCAACAATATTCTGTAGTTTTTAGTGCAGAGGATTTACATGTCTTTTGTTAAATTTATTCCCAATATTTTATCTTTTTTTCATGTTGATATAAATGGCATTGTTCAAAAATTTTTATTTTTCAACTTTTTGCTGTTACTTTTATATTGACTTTGTATCCTGCTACTTTGTTAAACTTATTTATTTGACCCAGTCACTGTTCTGTGGATTCCTTTGAATTTTTATGTACAGGATGATGCCATCTATGACTAAAGCCTTCTTTTTTTTGTCCTTTCCAATTAGTATGAACTTTTCTTTTAATTAAAACTTTAAGTACAATGTTGCATGGAAGTAGTGAGAGTGAAAATCTTAGCCTAGTTCTCAATCTCAGGTCAAAGCATTCAATATCTTACCTATAAGTATGATGTTAGCTAGTTTTTTGAGATAATTCATATTGAGAAAATTTCCTTAAGTTCCTGGTTTCCTCAGAGTTTATTTTAAAATCATGACTAGCTTAAATGTTTTTTCTGCATCTATTAAATTATATGATTTCTGCTTCATTCTGTTAATATGATTAATTACAATTTCAGAACTTTCTACTTTTTAAATTTAGATATGAAAAATTATATATTTCCTTTTAAAATGCTGCTTTAACTGCATAAAAAAAGATACATTGTATTTTATCATTCAGTTTGAAATATTTCCCTTGATTTTTTCTTTGATTCAGTGGTTATTCACATGTGTGTTATTTAATTTACAAGTACTAGTTTTAAAAATATATTTTATTGCTATAGATTTCTAATTTAATTTCATTGTTGTCAGAGAATATGCTGTATAAAATTTCAATCTTTTGACAGTTATTAATACTTATATTTCCCAAGATATAGACTATCTTTGTGAACACATAATAAGTGCTCAAAAAGAATGTATATTGTTTGTCTTTGTAGTTTTAATGTTCTATATATGTTAATTAGATCAAGGTCATTTATAGTATGGATAAAATATTTTATATTTCTTATTATTTTCTAAATGTTCTATTGATTACTGAGGAAGAGGTCTTAAATATCAAATGTGATTGTGAATTTTTCTGTACCTTTAGTCTTTTAATTTTGTACATTTGAATAACTATTCCACATGACTTAGGAAGATTTTGTATTTACTTTTCCATAGCAAGCCAACTTATAGTCAAGAGATGTTTTAATTCCAAGTTTGCCATTTTCTCCTCTCCTCATATATTACATTGGGACAAGTCATTTCCACTCTTCTGTCCTCAGCCCCCATCTTAAAATGAGAGTATTATAATAGGAGAATGGAATCTGGTGGGGTTTTTTTTTATGTTGAAGAAGTCCCATGTCTAGCCACAATTTTTATTTCCACAACCCTACCAACATGCTAGTTGAGAAATTAAATCAAAAGGATACTGGTTATTCTTTTGTTGACAGTCTTTGTTTTCTCATTATCTACTCATCTGAAGCAAACACATGCTTACAGAAGTATTCTAAAGACCTAAGGGAAAATTCCTTCTACAGCCAAACCTGGGAATCAAGATAGTTATTAAGTACAGTATGTGAGTAAGAATTACTGGAGCTAATCAGTTAATTCTGTTTTTGTCCTGTTATTTAACAAATATTTACTCGGTATTTGGGCCTGCGGTTGAACTTCTTTTTATAAGAGTTGGACCAGGGAAAAGGTTTGCCAAAATATCAACTACAGAAATGAATCTAAACACTTTCCAAATGTGATTACCTGGGAGGAGTTCAGAGTAGTGAGAAAGGAAGGAAGATTGGGGGTGGGTGCCTCAGAAATGGGAGTATACTTTGTGGATCAGAAGTGTGCATAACTTGGGTTTGGCTTCCATTGGCTGTCGGTGAGAGGGGCCAGGTTGAGGAGAAGGAGCCAAAATCGAGGAGTTAAAGCCAGAAGCAAGCTAATTTTAGATCTGAGACCTTAGAGACAGAAAAGATTCACAGGATAAAATTACCAGGCCTGTTCCCCTGCCAGCTCAGGAGACATTTGAACAGAGAGAAGATTAGATATGAAACTGACCTCAACAAAAGGCCAGTGTTCAGCCATTGCTCTGGGTCCTAACATAGTGATGTGAATAAAATTTAGTTTAAATAGATACTATTTAGATCAAACAAAACATGTCTTCCTCTTTCAAAGAAGCTGGGAGAGAACTTATTTTGACTTTGGCGATCAAGAGGAAAGTATTCTGGAAATGTCTCCACATTCTCGATAGTGTGGTTGCCATGCTTTGCTCTGAATGTTCCTTGTCTACAGGAATGGGGCTGTGAATGGCCATTCACAGCTGTGAGAATGTTTGTGCCACAATACCCCAGAGGAGTGCTTCCAACATGCCAGACCGTCAACTGATACAAGTCCTCATAGCACGAGGGGAAAGAAAACTAAGGACAAGATGAATTTTTCATAGAGATAATTTTATAAAAAAAATTGAGATTAAGATTTTCCTATATTTTTGTTATTAGAATATACTTTTTGAAACAGATAGTATTGGTGTACATATTTTTTAATTTTTATTATTTATTTATTTTTTTGGTACATGTATTTTTAATCACCTTTCTTGGCAGAATGAAAATTGATAAAACCTTACATAATTTTTTCCATTAAAAATGAATCCATGGCATTCAAATTCAAGGTACAACTTCATCAGAACAGCCCAAGGGCATTTAAAAAATGAAATAGAAATGTACACCATTAAAACTAAATCTCTATTGATTGTAAGACAATCTATTCTTTTCAATCCAGCTAAGATAGAAAACATAACTATCCATCCCATCAATAGTACAATGCACCCTCATATAAGAATTAATATGTGAAGAGATGTGACCCTGAGAATATTGTATATGACACACCTAAAGAATATTCATTCATTTAACACACAGTTAATGATTATAAGGATCCTTTCTGAGTATTTTATTGTTGACACCTGATTCCAGGCTTTGAAGAGTTTCTGAGTAATATGTGAAATTATATCCCATATTCTTCATTCTTTCCCCAATACAGCATTTCTCAAAAATTTTAAGTGTTTCAAGTGATCATTTTTAGACATTTCTCATCTGATAACTATGTTTGGCTGTGCAGACCATTCTACAGCCTCAAACATTCATAGTTTGGTGGATGATCAACCAACTGAATAACCACCATCACACAGGTGATGAGCTTCTTTACATTGGGGAGGGGGCCTGTGTGCTGCTAGATGTATTCAGTTCAGAAGAGTAACAGGGAAAAGGTTTGCCAAAATATCAACTACAGAAATGAATCTAAACACTTTCCAAATGTGATTACCTGGGAGGAGTTCAGAGTAGTGAGAAAGGAAGGAAGATTGGGGGTGGGAATCATACACAAGCAAGGTTTCGGCTCACCCTAAATATCTCCCCAAGTATTTCTCAAAGAGAGTTGCTGGAATTACGTTGTCACATTCTTTAGAAAAGAGGCAATCCTTTCCAAGATCAACTCCTCTTTCATTAATATTTCTGTAGTGACTTGAGAATTCCACCCCAGAGACAGACATTTTATGGGTCTTGTATTGATGCTGTATAAATTCCCTAGTTAGCACACTTGCAATTTTTGGCATTACGAAAATACAAAGGCACTAACTTTAAGTGCGTGATAATTCTGTCCCTGGGAAAGAGTAGATGCACAATTTTGGATTTTTAAAAAGTAATTTAAAAATAGTTTAATTACAGTTGACATAAAATATTATATTCAATTTTGGATTTTTTTTTTGTAAAGCAGATTCCCTTGTACCTGAAAAATCCCTAGTCTAGTAAATTCTATTTTAGTGGTTTCATTAAATTAGAAAAATGTCTCTATCAGAAACACAGAATAACTTTTTTATCAATTATTATATTTTGTGACTGCTTAATTTCCATTGTACCTGTACAGAGAGGCAGTAGGGTTTGGGGTAAATGAGATAAAGATCTGGATTGAGAAAACTGGGTCATGAGCCCCACTAGAAATACTGCTTTGGTCCCTTCACTTCTCAATGTCTTCTTTGGATGGTACTGACACTTCATTGGAGATGGTAAAAAAACACGATGCTTTGTGGAAATGCTAGTAGAGAAAATATAGGAAACGTAGCCTTAACTATTTCTTGAAGACAGTTGTAATGAATAGTATATTTGCTCTCAATTGTGTATCTTGACCCTGAAAAACAACTGATAGGAAAACCACAGGGCGGTTATAAAATAATCATGATACTGAAATAGCAGTCTTGTTGGTGCCACAGGTTCAAGGGTAGGAAAGAATTTTAATATGCTGAGCATGGGAGTTTGACCTACCATTCTGCTGTGTGATGAAGTTGAAAATATGTAACTTGGGATAAGAAAACGGTCTGTAAGGAGAGGGAAAGGAAATTTGTGGCTTTTTTTCTATTTGAAAATAATTATGGTTTCCTTTAGCCAACTCCAGGAGATTTAATAACTTGTTGTATTGGAGAAGGGTGGCCCATGCCATATGGCTACCTCCCCCGCCCCCTGCTTTTGTGTTCAAACTACAAATAGCACCATTTGGGAGCCTGGGACAGTTTGTTCATTGTAAACCTATGCTGTAATTTTTCTTTATGTCTTAAAATTATATTCAAGACCCCTTTCTGGCTCTTGAATTGCCCTTTAAAAAATCAACTGGCAAGTCTTGGAGAGAATAATTTCTAAGTGAGTGACAGAAAACTGTGCCCTTCCCGCAGACCATTTCAAAATAACCTTTGATGAGTCCACAATCCATTTTAATTACCGGCGCAACTATCCCATTTCTAATATGTGAGCAATAAATGACCTTGTAACTCTGTGTAATTGCTTGGAATATTGCTGCTTAGATAAAGAATGCTTTATACGGGACACCTATTCAACCACAAAATTAAGGCCTGAGTATTTTGAATTTTGAACTAAAATTCAGCCATGCAACCTTGCAGAATCCCAGTTTTCCTTTAAAATTTCCTTTCTCTGTTTGTATAGAGCAAAGGAAAAACATGATTTCAGAATGTTGTCATATTGTTTCAAGCAATTTATCACATTATATAATTCATTCAGGCAGAATAAACATTGATTTCAACAGATGTAATAATTAAGGAAGTAGTTATAATATTCTGCTTGATAGAAATAGGAAAATATATAAATAAATGTTAAACATCTGTGTTTTTTTTTTTTTAACAAAGAACAGCTAAAGAATTTTATAGAGATTTCAATTTTGTTCCTTTTCCAAAGTATACTCAGGGGAAATTTATGACTACTGGCAATTGATAAAAATGTTTAGAGAATGACCACAATTACTCAGATTCACTTTGATTCAGCTACAAGGAACTAGAACTCGATCAGAAACAAATATCTTAAGCTATCAGTCTCTGACAATTTATTTTTCAAACATGTAATTATGATCACCACCAGATTATCTATAAAATCCTTTGTAGTCCTTAGAAATAGGATATTACTTATTTAAATTATGATAATTCCTTCTTCAAATGATAACATTCAGTTTTTTAAAAAAAGAATTCATTGATTTTTAGAGAGAGGAAGGGAGAGGGAGAGAGAGAGAGAGAGAGAGAGAGAGAGAGAGAGAGAGAGAGAGAGAAACATCTATGTGAGAGCACAACATCGATCAGCTGCCTCCTGCCTGCTCCCTAGCAGGGGTCAGGCCCACAACCCAGGCATATGCCCTTGACTCGGAATTGAACCAGCAACCTTCTGGTGCATGGGATGTTAATTTTTAAAGAGTTCACCGTCCCTAAATGACCAGGTATCATTACCCCCAAAACAGTGTTGAGGATATCCCCACAGTTTTAGACAGATATGATAAACGCAATACATTGTGTGCTTCTATTTTTCTTAACTCTATTAACTCACTGCAAACTGTTTCCTGAGATGGTGAATTCAAGTGAATAACTGAACTTTAGCAATTTAATCACAGTGAAGATTAAGCCACTTTATAATATTGAAATATTTGTTTTCTTAGGCTAAGACTGAATGATAACGATGAAATCATCCCAAGGCCACAGCACTCAATCTAATTTTGTGAGGCCATGATGAATGATACATGCAAAGTGAGAACAGTGTTTATCAGGGTTGGCTCCATGACACAGTTACATGGATACACGTTATCGCTATGGTAGAATGGTTGTCCTGGTTTGATCTGACCACACTGGGACAGATAGAGTCTACGTGAAGAGCAACTTCAAGGTCTGTTCACTATTCAGGGAATTGTTTTATAGGTGAGTGAAAAGGAGAAGACAGTTTGAAGGATCGAGTGCAGTTTATTTTGAGTTTAATGAGTTATTGGGACATTTCAAAGACCAGTTCTCAAGTTGTGGGGCACCATTTGCACTGAGGTGATGCACTGGGTCGAGTGGTGTCTTCCCACACCACTCATGTCCACCTGGAACCTATAAATATGATTTGATTTGGAAATATGTTTTTTGCAGATGTAATCAAGTACAGATGAGGTCTTAATGAATTGGTTCTCAACCTTCTGGCCCTTTAAATATAGTTCCCCTCATGTTGTGACTTAACCATAAAATTATTTCCGTTGCTACTTCATAACTGTAGTGTTGCTACTATTATGAATCGTAATGTAAATATCTGATATGCAGGATGGTCTTAGGCGACCCCTGTGAAAGGGTCGTTCGACCACCAAAGGGGTCGTGACCCACAGGTTGAAAACCACTGGATTAGGGTGATCCTAAATCCAATATCACTGGTGTCCTTATAAGCAGAGGGAAATTAACACACACACACACACACACACACACACACACACACACACACACAAGAATGTCATGTAAAAACAGAGACAGAAATTGGAGTGATGCATCTACAAGCCAAGGACACCAAGATTTACCAAGAACCCTCAGAATCTAGGAGAGAGGCATTGAGCAAATTCTTTAGACACCTTGGGGACACCTTGATTTCAGACTTCTGGCCTTCAGGACTGTGAGAGAATAAATTTCGGTTGTCTAAAGCCCCTCTGTTGTGGCCATTTGTTCTGGCAGCCCTAGGAAACTATTCTGAGTGATCACTGGGTCTGAGAGTGAATCGGTTCACTAATGAGTAGTGATGTCAAGATAAGAACCTTGGATGATATGCCAACACTTAGGGGCTGGAGATCCAAAAGAGGTCGGAGAAAAAAATCAGGGACGTACAGGGACTAACTCAAACAAGATCTACTTTTCAAGAAAAAGGGAGCGTCAACTGTGTCAAATGTCTCAGAAATTATAGAGGATGAGAACCGGAACGATGGGGCTGGCAAGAAGTAGGTTATTAGACATTTTCAAGAACACATTTCTAAAAGAGCAGCATCTCTCAATCTTGAATATGCACAAGAATCACATTCAGATCTCGTTAAAAGGGCAAGTCCCAGAGCTACCTTGGCAGGTGCCAATTCTGTAGATGCGGAACTGGGTCTCAGGTGATTCTGAGGCAGGAACTTCTTGGATTTTAATTGGTGAAATGCTGCTATAACAGTGAGGTCAGGGGTAAATCTAGGGTTGTGCAACCTGAAACTAATATGTTTTGGGGACTTTTTCTAAAAAAAGAATACAAAATTTTAATATAAAATTAAGAATAAAGGGGATATTTACTTAGCATGAGTAAAGAAATTATTACAAAATTTAAAAATATTGTAGTTATTTCAAACAATAAAGACAGTTTGAATCTTCTACCAATTTTCTTTCTTTCCCTTTATGTGTCTGGCCCCCACTGGCATACTTCTTCAGAATATATTGATTTTAATAGTATCAATAATTCTGAAAAATGTACAAAATTAATCTGAATTAAGGCATGCTCAAGAGTTAATCAAATGCATTTAAACTTGTATGAAATTATACTGACATTGTACTAAGCCACACGACTGTGAATAAATTACTCTTATGCTGCCACTGAATGACTTCCTAATGAGCATATGATTTGATTTGGAAATATGGTTTTTTGCAGATGTAATAAAGTGCAGATGAGGTCTTAATGGATTAGGGTGATCCCAAATCCAATATCATTGATGTCCTTATAAGAAGAGGGAAATTAGGAGAGACACCCCCCCCCACACACACACACGGACAGGAGAATGACATGTAAAAACAGAGGCAGAAGTTAGAGTGATGCATCTACAAACCAAGGAATTTTTTCATTAAGACACTTGTTTCTTCACTCAATTTCTCTGTGTTGGTGGAAATTCTGTGTGTAGCTTTGAGTGAAACATCTAGTCTTTTATCAGAACAAGATGTATCAGGTATGCTAAGATGCCATCTAATAATTTCAGATGCATAAATAGTGTTAATTCAAACACAGACATATTAGCCCTGCCATGTAGAACCTTCAATTCATTTCATTCATAATGATCCATTAAAAAGGAAAAATGTATAGTGTGTTTATAATTGTATGTCTCATGCTGATTAAATACTTTTTGATAAGAGAGAACATTCATTTGACTACGTACGTGTGAGATTTGGATCTTCCATTTGTAACTTTCCACAGACTGGTTTCTGGCTCTGTACCTTTCAAATCTTGTTTCGCCTCCATTTCAACATATTTCTGGTGCCAGTGGCATAATAAGATACAACCTCTGGCCTGCAACCTCATGTCACATTGCAAATTTTACCAAAATATATGTCTATATGAACACTCTACTAGGGCCACTCCCCAGGCCTTAGACAATAAGCCCGTTGAAGAGAGAGGTCCTTAAGTATCAGTCTCATTAGCTTCAGGGTAGATCTGACACTGAATAACAGGGGCAGCAGTTGGCCTGCAGGGAGTAAGAGGGTGTCTGGGAGCTAAGCTGGGAGTGCCTCTAGAAGACTGAGGGTTCAGAGGCATTTAGCTGGGAAGAAAGAGGAGATGGAGCAGTGGTTGGAAATGGGGGCAGGAGCACGTGGAAAGGTTCTATTTGTGGAGCTGTGGATTACATTTTTAAGTCTGAGTCATGGATATGCAGAGAAGGGGGAGGGAGAAAGAGAGGGTGAGAGAGAGGAAGAGGAGGAAGAGGAAGAGGAGGCGGAGAAGGAAGGAAGGAAGGAAAGAAGGAAGGAAGGAAGGAAGGGAGGAAGGAAGGAAGGAAGGAAGGGAGGGAGGAAGGAAGGAAGGAAGAAGTACTAGGGTAGCACTTTTGAAATGTACAGTCACAGACCCTAGTCTCTTCCTCTTCCTTGGAGTTGGTCTAAATGCCCAGTTTTTCGGTGCTGTCCTTGTGTGGGGGAGTGTACTTTCCATCCCGCTGGCCTTCCCCAAAGGAGCATCTCCCACATGCACTTGGATGTCAGTTATTATTCCCTCTGCAACTAAGCTGTTGCCAGAGTTTTGTCCCATTTTGGCCTCTGGATGTCAGACCCTTCCCTTCTTCATCCTTCTGCTGCCAACCAGAGTCTTTTCCTGTCCCACCTCCCTCCTGGAGAAACCTCTCAGACAGCAAAAAAAAGCTTAGAGGCACCATAACCAGATGAATAAAAAATGCGGTACATAAGAAACGTAAGGCACATGATTGCAATGAAAATGTTTCCCGCGGAAAGCAGAACATTAGTGCTCTGCTCCTCTAAAATCTATTAAACAAACATACACATTTACTTAACACCCCTGATATTTGCCCTTGTAAGTGTTCAATATCAATTCTTAATCACAATGAATCTTGAAATACTGCATTCCAAATAAGTTTTCTTTGGATATTCAAGGGCTAGGACTTTTAAGATATTCTGGAACCTGATGTCGTAAAGTAACAACACAATCAACAGTGCCGCCACATTTGGCTGTGCTCATATGCTGCCAAAAAAATTCAGAAGAAAAGTGAAAAATTCACTCATTCATCTGGAAGTTTCTAAGTATCCAGATGTTTGGCACCATGCAGACTGTTAGGTGACTAATTGATTGGGTTGTTCATACTCCACATGTTTGGCATTGTATAAATAGATCCTGGAAATGTTTTCAGATAGGGAAGTACAATATGTTTTATGTGCTCACTTGGGACCCCGAGGCTAATGGTGTCAAATGGATTTTTCCTGCTTGACCCCCATGAACACAGTTCAGTTTCACTCATGTTTCCTAGTCCCACAAAAATGCAGGTGCAGATATTTTATTGCTTTTAAATCTCATAGAGTACCAAAAGATTTGAATAAGAAAAGAATTGTGTTCCAGCAGAAAGCATTTCATCCCAAGGAATAAAATTTTCCTCTCTTTATTCCAGCAAATGAACAATAAAAAAATACATGAAATCATAGTATCACCAAGTCTCAGAGTAAACATCAAAACTTGACTGTTTTCTTTCTTTTAAGGCAGAACTAGGGGGATGAGATTTTTAACAAAGGACTTTCAGTTAAGCTGTATCTAAACACACTTTCTTATTGTAATACACCAAGATTTAGAAGAGCTAGGAAGATGGCTAGGTAATTTTCACCACATATAGTGGCGCCTTGAATTCTATTTGCTTAGAGTTAATCTTTGGTCCAGTATTTCCCAGATGGGCTGTGCTGTTCATTTTAAATTGATTGTGTGTTCTATACAAAGCTATAATAAAAAAACTGGGAAAACAGAACCATTTAGAGTACAGAGAGCAACCACAGATGAGATATTCACAGTAATTTAAGAGACGTGGGCCTGTAAGCTTTTCCTTCAATATGTCTAAGGACTTAATTCAACAAATACTGACTGAGTTGTTCCCATTTAAAGAGCACCTGCCTTTGGACCATGGGACACTTAGAGTTGAACGGGATAGAAGTCTAACATTTCAGTTGGTCCAGGTTAGAGAATACTGGAATGAAGCAAAAAATTTGATAAAAATACTTCTTCTATAGGGAAGAAATGGTTTCTGCCAAGTAGAAATTAATTATTAATATTTTGAGACTCAGAGACTTAAAACAGTAACATTCTTAAGGGAAAGAAATAGAAATTAGGGAACATTTAAGGAAATTTAATTCTTCCTGCTTCTATTTGACACAGAAACCATTAAGGAAAAAATAGAGCAAAACAAAAGTAGGGAATGAAGATGATAGGATTTCTTTTAGATTTGAATGATTTCAAAGCACATGCCAATATTAAAATAAACCGCCAAGGGGGTCAATGGGAAAAAAGGAGACCTATGTAATACTTGAAACAATCAAGATAAAATTTAAAAAATAAGCCTTCAGGAATTCTAGTAAATTATCTAGCATTCGAGTAATAATAGTACTAATAGTATAAGTGAAGATCAATATAAATGACAGACCTGATGGGTTTATTCATCCAGAAGAGATCAAATTATCAAAAGATCAAGTGCATAAATATTGCTGTGTTAGGATAAACGGAGGAAAAGAACCATGTATAAACTAGTAATCATAAGATGTACGTAATTTAGGCAATAAATTGTGACAAATGAGTAACAGCATTGCTTAGATTGTTTGTTAAGCATGGGCTGAAACAAATTAATGTAGTACAGGAGCATGACTAAGAGTATCTTCAAAGACAACTGCTACATATACTGAGATGCATCCCCAGTCACCCAAGTATCCTTGAGGCATAGTTGTCATAAAGCAGTGAGAGACCCGCACCCCAACTCTCCAACTTAATAGAAATAAGCATAAGAAGAATGTGGTTCTGAAAAAGGGACTAAACACATGTGGAAACAGGAACATCAACATTAAAATAATCACTATCACAATGACAAGAAACCACTTCAGTAACTGTAACAGTAATCAAAGCCTTCCTGTGCTTTATTGTTTGTACACACAGAAGCGGGTGTGTACAGGTATAAATCAACACAAAAGGCTGAATGTGGCAGCTTGACTTAGTCAGTAGAGACCAACTATTGAAAGATCGAATGCAAAGAGAATAAAAATCTATAAATATCTATGTATCCTGCTACAGTGAGAGAAACACTGTAGAGTTTAACAAGGAAAATCTCAAGAGAGAATAAATTACGGTGGTACGTGAGTTGCATTTTGACAAATAAATTTTAAGGGAGGAAGAAGATACAGATTTATTACAAAGACTCAGATACTTTGATCAACAACACTTTTGATCAACAAAACAATAAATCCTTCTTTTATTTTAATTAATTTATTCTGCTTATTTATTTATTTATTTATTTTTCCTCTTCTGTGTTTTTTTTAAATTTTAGTTTGGATTATTTGCTATTCTTCTAAATTTGTGAGGTGGATTATTAATTTATTTCTATTGATATAAAATTTAATGCCAAACATCTCCTTTAAACAGTGCATTAGCTGCATTTTATAGACTTAATTTATAGTATTCTCATTATTAATTGCTTTCTAGAAATTCAGATTATGAGTTTTCAAGTTTCCATTTGTAAAAGTCTTTTATTTTATTTTGTATCTACTTTTATGGCATTTGAATAAAAGGTATATTCTCTGTCTTTAAGATGGAGAATTCAATAAGTATTAATCAAGTCTATTTTATAATTATGATTTTTAGATATTTTATATTCTTATCTTCCCCTCCCCCCCACACACTTAGCTTTCATGAGCAGAGAAGGGGAAATTAAAATCTTCTATTTTTAAGTGTTTCTATTTATCTTTGTATCCTTTAAAATTTCTCCTTTATGAATGTTCCCTCTCTGTTAAATGATATTCTTATCTGCAATTTTTAAAGCATTAAATTAAATCTTTATCTGTTGTCTTTTGTTGCATAGCAAACTACCTAAAAGCCAGGGGCTTCAGACAACTATTATGGATTTCATTCTGCATTCTGTAGGCCAGCTGGTCAGGGACTCTTGCCTGGGCCAGTTCAGCTGCCCCTGAGGCCTCTCCTGCAGCTGCAGCATCTGGGATGACTGGCTGTCAGTCAGGTGTCAGGGTGACTGGGCAGTGTGTCCGTGTGCAGCAGGTGAGCCTGGGTTCTTTACGTGGTGGGCATGGGAGCTAAGAGCAATATGGCAGAGGCTGCTCAGCCTCTCGAGACCTAGGCTTGAACTTGGGACTTCTGCTGCTCACTATTGGTCAGAGTCATTATCTAGTTTATTCCAGAGTCACAGGATTATCCCAGTGTGGAAAGACAGACTCTGTCTCTCTTTATTTTTTAAATGAGAGTTTTACCCTCTTTATTTATTTATTTTAAAAAATAGTTTATTGATTTTTTTTTTTAGAGAAAAAAGAAGGGAGAGGGAAAGAGAGAGGGAAACATCAATGAGAGGGTGAGATATTGGTCGGCTGCCTCCTGCATGCTCCCTGCTGGGGATTGAGCCCACAACCCACAGGACTATGCCCATCCAACTGAGCCACACCGGCCAGGGCAGACCCTGTCTCTTGATGTGAGGAACTGCAATGTATGGTGGCATTTTTGCAGGAAACACATAAACTGTGCTGTCGAGCCTGAATTGGAGACTGGAGATTGTTTCCAGGAATACTCGGCAAGTGTTCAGGAAAAGGATGCTAAAGGCTTGAACTAGAATAGTAGCAGCGTGGGCAGTTGGAAGTAAGGGAGTGTGAAGAACTGACGACTCTAATCTGTGACTGCTCGCTTGTGTGAATGGCACTGTTGGTCACGAGAGGGAGCGTGTTCATAGCTCCTCTCCCCCACTCTCTCCTTCTGTTCTGATGGAACAGAGTATGTCTATGGATTGGTCAAATTTGAAATCACTTAATTGAGTTACATTTCTATAGTCTGATGCTGAGTGAAACCAAAACACTGGGGATTGCACTGTGTTGTCTATCTCTTGCTGAGGCCTGTGGTCATCCTTCCATTGGATGAGTATATTTGGCATCATGGTGGAAGTTGGTGGGGCAGAACTTTCACCCAACATTTGCTTAAAGCCTTCCAGGTAAGGAGATTCATCCCAAATCCAATATAGCTCCCTGGGAATCGAGGAGTGAGCACCCTGATTTCAATAAAAGATTCTTTTGTCTGTCTTTGTCCTGGGATGAGACTAGCAGTTGATGTTCATTGAACCCTTATTATGTGTCTGGAAACATTCTAAATGCTTTTTGTATTTTAAATAACTTAAGCCCCATTATAATCCATTTAGGGAGCTGATAGATCATCATGATCGTTTTCACTGAACAGTTGAAAAAATGGAGACAACAGAGTTTGCCAAGTTGGTGAGCTCCACAGTCAGAACGGGCTTGGATTCTGCCACTGAGTAGCTGCCTTTCTCTTGGGGACACCCAGTGGGTTGGAGCTCTAGCAGAAACAGGGCAGAATTAGAAGGAATGGTGCCTGTTCTCAGAACACCTCAGGCAAGGGAGGGACTAAGCCAAGGGAGCCCTGCTTCCCCTCTGGTGGCACCACAAACAGCTCCAGTGCTGGCATCCGTAACGTGTTACTGCTGGTATAGGTACCCTGATGTAGCATTTCTGATATTCTAGCTCTGAATTTGCTCTTTGACTGTGCCAGCCTTACCTGTCGAAGTTCACACCTTATTATAGATATTTTTCTCTTTTAACTAAAAATAAAATTAGGGTTATTCATCTGCTTTGGTTTAGTGGATTCCTCTCTTCTTATCTCTAATTGTTTTGGTGTTGCTGATCTCCAAAGAAACACTCATTTTGGGCAACAACTCCTCCCTTTCTGATAAGTTGTTCACCCCCGTGGCTTGGTTTTGGTCTGATTCGATTTAGGCCACAGTTCAGATTTGCTCATTACTCTGGAGGCAAAAACTAGAATTGGCTCCTCCATGTCCTATTAAATAAGCCTTTCTCCTTTTGAATAATTTTCCTATCAATAATGCAAAACACGAGTGCGCAATAAGGAGAAGAGGGAAGAGCAAGCCTGAGAACGGCTGGGAAAATCCCCAACCTTTTGTTTGTTATGTTTGGTGATGGAAACTGATTACCTAATTTGCCATCATTTGATTCAGACTGGAAACAGCAATCAAACCATGGGGAATCCCCAGGAGACTGTGGTTCATCAGGGGAGTCTAGGAAAGGACTTTGGTGTCATGGAGGTTAGATTTTGTGTATCAGGAGACGGGAGGAGAGTAAAGATGCAGGATGAGGACAAAGGTGGAGGACTTTTCATTAGATTTCCCAAGGGTTTCTCAAACTTAACTGAGGTTTGGTGGGAATAATCTTTCTTCCGGAATCAAGTTATATGATATTGACACTACTGTCTTTTAAAAAAAAAATTTTATTGATTTTTTACAGAGAGGAGGGGAGAGGGATAGAGAGTTAGAAGCATTGATGAGAGAGAAACATCAATCAGCTGCCTCCTGCACACTCCCTACTGGGGATGTGCCCGCAACCAAGATACATGCCCTTGACCGGAATCGAACCTGGGACCCTCCAGTCCGCAGGCCGATGCTCTATCCACTGAGCCAAACCGGTTAGGGCAACACTACTGTCTTTGTTACGTTTTATGTAGTTCTCAGCAGCTGCATCATACCAGTGGGTCCAGGATCCCTTCAGGTAAACGTGGCAGGCCCACCAGACAAGGAAGGGTTCCTTGATGTTTGGCCTCCACAAATGAGTGTGTTAGCACATGATCCGTACACAGCACCCCAATAGCCTTTCCAGGGGCCTCCCCTTCGCCTCCCATTTCCTCTTCTGTGCCTGAGGAGTCGCTGGGGATTTGTCTCATTCACTGAGTTGTCACACTGTATTCCAGACTCTGTCTGTGGATGGGCAGGGCATCAACTACGGTATGAGAAAATGTATGTGTTGTGGTTCAAAAATGAAAAAAAAAACACCAGTCATTTACTAGCTATACGTTCAAAAACACGACCTGGACCGTTTGTTTCTTCTGGGGTCATTTTTCTTCCTTCTCTTAGAAGCTGCTCATGTGGAAGCACTGTGTTAACATTTCTTTCTCGACAACACAGGATGTGATGGCCTCCCTCTCCTCATTCTAAACACGAAAGAAGCCCTGATAGGATAGAGGGAAGTCCCTGGGTCCGTGCCCTTGGGCAGGGCCAACTCCCAACAGGACTTTGGTGTGAAATGATCCGGTTTTCATCACCCTCCACTGCCTTTCTGCACCCTCTGTGACCGTAAGAACTCAGTGCTCTTATGCTCTTTCTTCTGGTTTAACAAGTGGTCATGGAGGCAGTGCGGGGTGGTGCTCACACGTGTGGACTTTGGACTCAGAGTGCCTGGGCTTGAATTCTGGTCGTGCCACTTGCTGGCTGTGTAACCTGAACAAGTTACTCCCCGGTCCTAAGTGTCAGCATCTTAAAGTGAAAGCAAAAATAGTCCTACTTCATGAGATCATTACTGATAACAATACCTAAGTGAGACCACAGAGCTAGCCCTCTGCTGTACAGACAGTTAAAGCTCCATAAATGTTAGTTATTATTATTGGATGTTAACTAGATCTATGAGACACCGAGATAGGGCCATGGGGAAGGATGTCTGACTGACGACTTAGAGCCTAAGCCGTCAGTCAGACATCCTTAGCGCTGCTGTAGAGATGGGAGAGGCTCCCACCACTGCAGCTGCGCTCACCAGCCATGAGCCCGGCTCAGGGCTTCTGGCTGAGCAGCACTCTCCCTGTGGGAACGCACTGATCACCAGGGGGCAGCTCCTACATTGAGCGCCTGCCCCCTTGTGGTCAGTGCATGTCATAGCGACCGGTTGTTCCGCCGTTCGGTCGGTTTGCATATTAGCCTTTTATTATATAGGATCTTTTATTTCTAGAAGTTCCACTTCGTTCTTTTCTTTTTTATTTTATATATATTTTAATTTATTTCAGAGAGAAAGGGAGAGGGAAAGAGAGATAGAAGCATCAATGATGAGAGAGAATCATTGTTGGGCTGCCTCCTGAATGCCCCCCACTGGGGATCAAGCCAGCAACCCAGGCATATGCCTCTGACTGGAATCGAATCTGGGACCCTTCAGTCCATGGGATGATGCTCTATACCAGGGGTCCTCAAACTTTTTAAACAGGGGGCCAGTTCACTGTCCCTCAGACCATTGGAGGGCAGGACTATAGTTTAAAAAAAAACTATGAACAAATTCCTATGCACACTGCACATATCTTATTTTGAAGTAAAAAAACAAAACGGGAACAAATACAATATTTGTATTTGCATGTGGCCCACGGGCCGTAGTTTGAGGACCCCTGCTCTATACACTGAGCCAAACTAGCTAGGCACACTTTGCTCTTTTCTATATCTTCTATTTATCTCCTTATTATGTTCATGCTTTCCTTTAAGTTCCTCAACATATTTATATTAGCTGTCTAAAATTCTTGTCTGCTTTCTATCATTATTGGTTTTTTTAGTCTATTTATATTTCCTTATTTTGATTCCCACTTCCCTGCTTCTTCCCAGTAATTGCTAAGTGTCTAAATTTTTTGTTCTTCTTTTAAAGAGCAGCTTTACTTGGAAGACAGTTAAATTGCCTGCAGATCAGCTTTCAAGAGTTGAATTTAAGCTCTGTTGGTATGGACTTATGGTGGCCTTTAATCTAGGGCTATTTGGCCTTAATATCAAGGCATGGCCGTTCTGGGGTCTCTATTAACTGTACCAGATATTCAAAAAGGTCTCATTACTGTGTGGGATCAGAACTCTACCATCTCTCAATTCTTTGTTGGTGCTGGGACTTGTTTAGCCTATAGCTGCCTAGTAGTTTGTTCTATTCTCAGTAAGTGTTCTTTGACCAACCACTTGAAATCCAATTCTAAGTATGCAGGGCACAGTATTCTGCTAGAGACTCAATGAGACCCCATGTAGATATTTGGGGCTCTTTATCTGGGCAATGCCCTTCTCTCTGATACACTGGCCCACAAAGTCCAGCCACTGCAGCCTCCCTGATCCCCGATCTGTTTCCCCAACTCAGTGAGACCATCATGCTCTGTTTAGAATCCCCTTCCACTTACTGTGTATGATCCAGAAAGTTTCTCCAGGCAGAAAATCAGGGACATACATATTAGGGCTCTCTCCCTTTGTTTCTCTTCTCTCAGTGATCAAAATTCTGCATTGCTAGTTGTGCAATGTTTGCAAACAGATGTTTCATAGACTTTGTCCAGTTCTTCCTTTATTTACAATGAAGAAAGGCATCCAGGACCCGGGCTTACCTCGCAGCCCTGGCTTGTCTGGAATGACATCCAGAATGACGTCCAGTCTAATTAGCATATTATTATTATTATTATTATTATTATAGATTGTATCCCATCAAACACTCAGAGTTTATATCTTATAGAGGATATAAATAAACACACAATAACAACAGGAAATACAGGATGGGGGTAGACATTTGGACCATAGTTCTTCAGAAGAAGGCTTTACACAGACTCTAGACTTCTAGCTGAGTACAGAAGCGACGGTACCCTTTAGGTAGGAAGGCATTCCTTTTTCCTCCTGATTGAAGCATACTCTCTAGAACAGTGGTTCTCAACCTTCCTAATGCCGCGACCCTTTAACACTTGGAGTGCGGGAAACGAGTTAAGTCGGCTCGCGTGAATTGCGCGTACTCCGCGGGAGCCGTCTTTAACTCGGTTCATATAGATTTGCGGTGGAGTGCGGGAAACGTGTAAACTCGGGCCGATTGTAACTGCGTATTACCAAATATTTGTTTGTAATCCACCCTTTTGGTGGATGGAACAAAACCAAAAGACAGAGCCATCTTATATTTTGGCGGGAAATTCACCCGCACTCCAAGTGTACAGTTCCTCATGTTGTGGTGACCCCCAACCATAACATTATTTTCGTTGCTACTTCATAACTGTAATTTTGCTACTGTTATGAATCGTCATGTAAATATCTGATATGCAGGATGTATTTTCATTGTTACAAATTGAACATAATTAAAGCATAGTGATTAATCACAAAAACAATATGTAATTATATATGTGTTTTCCGATGGTCTTAGGCGACCCCTGTGAAAGGGTCGTTTGACCCCCAAAGGGGTCGCGACCCACAGGTTGAGAACCGCTGCTCTAGAAAGAGTGCTGATTAAACCATCTGTGCATTGACATGAATTTTTAGAAGTCATCTTTTATAGAGTTATATACATTTAAAACACTGTCTTTAGTTATAAGAAACTTCATACTCTTAGAGACATTGCTAAGCAAGGGGTGAAGTTTATTCTTGGGCAGAAGGATCTTCCCAGAACACCTGAAATGACACTATATATTGGTTATGTGTTTTTTTCAGCTGGCAAGGGTCATGCTTAACTCCAGTCATATTGGAAGAATGGCTTCCAGTTAGCGGAAGTGGGTGAGCTAATTCTTCTTTGTTGCTGAACCAGAGTCAGGCTTTGCTTGAAATGCAGCCATTTCCCCTTCTGCTGAGGGGTATTTGTTCTGAGGCCACATTAAGGGATAGTTGGATATCTTTTCTTGCCAGTGGTCACAGATTTCAATAGTGAAACTACTATTATGAGGAGTGTGTGACTCAGCTCACAAATGCCTGGACAAATCTATGTTGTCTTTTTTTCATTGGAGAGAAGAGAAAGTTGAGGTCAATATGAATTTTGTAAAATAATATGTGGAATATGCATACATATGTTAAAATTACTGATTAAAACTATAATTTGATAGAAAAAGTTTCCATAGCAACAGCTTACAAAAGCTGAAAGATTCTAAAAAGTAAAGTCAGGTGACCTAAAATTATACCATGAGCTGAACATTCCATCTAAATTCAGGTTGAATTTTGGATGCTGTTTCTCACTAGGAGATATTGATAGGTTGTATTGGTATCAGTCAGCTTAGATATATACTTAAGTTGCTCTTTAAGTCACTCATTCATTTAGGGACAGATGCTGTAGTAGATGTAAAAGCATTCCATTGTGTATAAATTCTTTATATTAAAAACATTAGCAAAGAATGACAACTAAACAGCACAGATCACATTACTGATTCTGCAGTAATCTTATGTAGTTGTAAATTAGGGAATGTGGATAAGCCAACTTAACCATGACATAAGCCTGAATCATGAGATGGAATACATATGCTTTACTGGTGCCAGAAGAACCATGTCTATCAGGGGAAAGTGATAGGAGATATGTGATACTAGATCCACATTCCAGTCCTAGGTTATTTTGTTTTTGGGGAGGGGAACTAGAAGTTATTTCTAAACTTGGTTCCAGGGAGTCTGTAGGCCTGTCCATAAATACTGGGGACAGGCCAAAATGAGCCTATTAATAAGACAACACACAAAGGTTGTAGGTGTCTAAATCTGCATTCTGCTCATTATTTCTGTGAGGCAAACTTCATTAATCTGAACATGTCCATTGACTTTCCTTAAAGTCCAGAAATTTAGTCATATTGATTCTTTCTCTTTTGATGCTAATGAATAAGTCTAAAAATCTATGAAATCTAGCTCATCTCCCATTTTCACTGTCTGAGTTCAAGCCCTCATCATTTTTTAGACTGTTGTAGCAATTGTCTAATGTCTCCTTGAATCCCATTCTCAGACTTTCCAAGTTTATCCTTTCTCACACTAAACACACATTTTCATACACAAGCTGACCAAATCACCACATTATTTAAAAGTAATCAATAGTATTCCATGAATAAATTAGTGAATGATCAGGTGATGCAAGAATTTCTGCGTTCAATGATTGAGTTTTTGCTCAAAGAGCTTAAAGGATCCTCAAAAAGTCAGAAAAAGATTTCCTGAGGGCAAACAGAGCCAGGAAGTGTGAATGGCTTCACTGCCTAGTGCAGGCTGCTGTGATTTTTGTCCTGGACCATACATTAAACTGTCACCTTAAGGATGATAACCAGAAGCCATCTCTCCTCTCAACTAAGAATGCACATGAAGTCCCCTGATTGGATATTAGTGTATTTCACTCTTTCTGCTGGTTCTCTTACTCTTTTTGGTATATTAGTTTTTTTGTGTTTTTTTTAATATATTTTATTGATTTTTTTACAGAGTGGAAGGAAGAGGGATAGAGAATTAGAAACATCAAAGAGAGAGAAACCTCAATCAGCTGCCTCCTGCACACCCCCTACTGGGGATGTGCCCACAACCAAGGTATATGCCCTTGACCGGAATCGAACCTGGGACCTTTCAGTCCGCAGGCCGATGCTCTATCCACTGAGCCAAACCAGTCAGGGCCTGACCAGCACTCTTATCTTGGTGAACCACATCCCACTTGCAGAAGCATCCAAGCAGAGTTACCTGCCAGCGGCTCTGCCCAGATGTAGAGCCCAGTAGGTGGCCCGCCGGTCCAGGGAGCGTGGTTGGCAGTCCTGCCTGATTTGGGTCTTGGGTCAATGGGCTGTATCAGCTGTGAAGTTCAAATTTGCAGGCCTGCCCAACTTTGGAACATAACCCCCAGTCCTGCCTGGCCAGAAAGCCTGGCCTGAGAACCTGGGCAGTTGTGGAGCCCATCATTCTTACATCCCTACTAGGGCAGGGAGCCATGCCACCAAGCCTGTCTAACTGTAAGCTTAGTCTCCTGTCTCATATAACCAGGGAGCCTAAACAGTAACCAGGGGCCGCCTCAGAGCCCAGCTTACCATACCACTTGGTAGTGGAGGCCAACCTTGCTCAATTGCTGAATACAGCCTACATCCTCACCAGGCAAGGAGGCCACTCAATCACGGAGCTTAGCTTGCAGTTCCGGCTGACCAGGGAGCCGGACAGTGACCCCACCTGATTGTAGAGCACAGTTTCCAGTCCCATCCAACTGTGGGACACAGCTGGAGGCCCCACCTGGTCAGAGAGCCTGGCCAGTGACCTTGCCCAACAGTAAGCATGGACAGTAGCCTACCTGATTGCAAAGCCCAACCTGTGGCCCTGCCTGAACAGAGTCCAGCCAGAGGCGCTGTACATTTGGGGAGCTCAGCCAGAGCTCCCACTTGACCTGGAGCAATTACAGAGTCCAGCTTCCAGCCTCGCCCAATTGCAGAGACCAACCAGTGACACCAGTCCTGCCAGGGAGCACAACCTGCAACCGTGTCCAACCACAGGTGATCCAGAGTCCAGCTAGTGGAGCTACCTGACTGTAGAGCACAGCCAGCACCCTGACCCATCAGAGAGCCTGCCCCGTGACCCAGCTTGGACATGGAGCCCAGACAATAGTACTGTCAGATGCCCCAGAGCATCACCCAACCAGAGATATTAATGTGAAGCTCCGCCTACCTGTGGATGCGACCAGCAGATCCATACAGTAATCCAGGCTGAGCCGTCGGGTGGTCTTTCCCTACCACAGCAAACCTGTAAAGTCAGGAATAGGAGATTGCTTACTCAAATGTCATAAAAATTCTGGTTAAAACGACACCACCAGAGGAAATTAATAAGGCTTCCATAGCTGACCTTAAAGAAATAGAAATTCAGAACTGGCTGAATTCGGAATAATCCTTCTAAGGAGGTTCAGTGTGAGAAGAATGTGAGGCCAAAGACATTATGAGAAAGAACAAAGTGGGAGGTATTATGCTCGCTAATATCAAACCATAGCATAAAGCTACAATAATAAAAACAGTTTTGTAGCTCAATGGTATAGAAGAGAGAGCCCAGAAATATAATCCATGTTGAGTTTACTTTGTATATTCTTGCTTGTATGGTCTATCAATCTATGACAAAGGAGGCAAGAATATACAATGGAATAAAGACAGTCTCCTCAGTAACTGATGTTGGGAAAAATGGACAAATACATACAAAAAAATAAAAATAAAATTGGACCACTCTCTTACACCATATACATGGATTAAAGACTTAAATGTAAGACCTGAAACCATAAAACTCCTAGAAGAAAACATAGGCAGTAAACTTTTTGACATAGCTCTTAGCAATATCCTTTTGAGTATGTCTTCTCAGGCAAGGGAAAACAAAACAAAACAAATGGACTACATCAAACTAAACATTTTTGCACAATGAAGGAAACCATTAACAAAACAAAAAGACCACTGAATAGGAGAAAATACTAAAAAATGGTACATGTGATAAGGGGTTAATATCCAAAATATATAAAGAACTTATGTGACTCAACACCAGAAAATAATCCAATCCAACTAAGAAATGGGCTGAGGACCTGAATAGAAATTTCTCCAAAGAGGACATTCATATGGCCAATAGACAGATGAAAAGATGCTCAACATCACTAATCATCATGGAAATGCAAACTAAAACCCACAATGAGATACCACCTCACACCTGTCAGCGTCGCTGTCAATAAATCAACAAATAACAAGTGCTGGCAAGGATGTGGAGAAAAGGGAACCCTCATGCACTGTGGGTGGGACTGTAAATTGTTGCAGCCACTATAGAAAACAGTATGGATGTTTTCAAAAAATTAAAAATAGAGCAATCTTATGATCTAACAATCCCATTTCTAGATAAATATCCAAAGTAAATACAATCATTATCTTGAAGAAATACCTGCACCCTCATGTTCACTGCAGCATTATTTACAATAGCCAAGATATCTATCTATCTATCTATCTATCTATCTATCTATCTAATCTATCATCTATCATCTAATATTATTCAGCCATTAAATAGGGAAATCTTGCCATTTGCAACAACATGGATGAACCTGGAAGGTATTATACTATAGGAAATAAGTTAGACAGAGAAAGACAAATACTGCATGATCTCACTTATAAGTGAAATCTAAAAAATCCCGAAGTCAGAAACAGAGAGCAGATTACTGGTTGCCAGAGGTGGGGTCAGGGGTGGGAGAATTGGGTGAAGATGGTCAAATGGTAAAATTTCAGTTATAAGATGAATAATATACAGCATGGTGACTATAGTTAACAATACTGTATTGTGTCCTTGAAAGTTGATGAGAGTAGATCTTAAGTTCTCACCATACACACACACACACACACACACACACACACACACACAAATGATAACTATGTGAGGTGATGGATGTGTTAACTAACCTTATTGTTGTGGTCATACCTCACAATATGCACATATATCAAATCATCATGTGTATACCTTAAAATTACACATTACTATATGTCAATTACTAGTATATATCAATAAAGCTTAAAAAAAGAATGTTGTACAGTGCCAGGGACATAGTTCTCAAATAATATTAGCTATTGTCCACATTATGTATGAAAACAGGCTCTTCCCCACAAAGTATCTCTCAGTTATCCTAGAAGTAGCAGTTTTGATATGTGGCAGTGGAAATGAAGGAAACTATTTAAGCAAAAATATACCTTAAAGAAAGTGAATGTAAACTCAAGGGTGGGGAGAGACAAGAAACCTAATATATATTTTTAAAACATTAATTCTTAGTCCTATCTTTTCCTCTATCCTGGTTTCCAATATCTCACGAAATCAAAGATATACTGCCTCTTTACAGGGAATTAGGACTTCTCTGTCTAGGTTGGCAATGTAAGCTGGTCTTCTTGATCTGCCTGGCCCAATATAAAAGAGAAAAGGAGAAAATATAAATATTCACTATTCAGTGAAAATGACAGGTTTGGCAGCGATAGACCAGGATGGCTGAAGTCAAGTGTGAGTTTCATGAGTTTCCCTTGGTCCTTTTTGCTTTTCTAGAAGGATTGGGAAGTACAGTAGCATGAACTATTTTCTAGAAAATTCAAGTGGTAGAGCGGTAAAATAGGTCATTTAGACCAAAGGATCTATGTTCGATTTGCTTCTAACTTAATCTTAGGATCTAAGAATCAAGCTTGAATTGAGCTTTGAGGTGCACCGAGAGGAAAGGCATCCCAGCTTCTGAAGGAGGGGGGCTAAGGTTTGGGAGGCACTGTGGAAAGACACGCTCACCTAGCATGCTTCTAAGAAGTTACGTCTTGGTCCAAACATTGGGGTCTTGAATAAGAATGGAGATTTCTGTGCCAAATACCACACCCACATGCAAAATACTCTAAATAGGCCATTCCACACAGGTCATTCTCTTCTCAATGCTGGCACAGAGAGACTACTCCTCCAAAATGTACTATTTTGCTGCAAGTTTTCAACTTACACTCCATTTCTTGTACATTCTGGTGATTCCATTGATAAAATATTAGAAAAACAACCATTAGACTCTGATTGCTATATCTAAAAATTACTTACTTAAGTAAAAATTACTTCCTTAATTAATTAATTCATTCCTCTACCTTTTGCCACAAGCATCTTAAACAGTCAATAATCAGAAGAGATTTTACCTTTTTCCTATGGGAAGTCACA
>NW_005871075.1:7599875-7675020 GCF_000147115.1 Myotis lucifugus | reverse complement strand
ATATATATATATATATATATATATATATATATATATTTATCTCTAAGGCATCTGTAAAAGATACATATATCACTATTGGATTTTTGTCATGCTCTTAAGAAATACAATTCCTAGGATTATTTTTTTGTTTCCACTGGAGTTTGGGAAGTGTCCTGTACTCATCCATTTTGAGTGTAACTCTCTAATCATACTTGGGCATAAGGAGGTTTCTTGGACTCTAATAAAGTAACTAAGGTTGTGGTCTGTCATGGCAATTGTGTGGATAGACCGAGCTAGCCACAACTATTATCTTCACATACGCACTGCGACTTATTTTGGTTAATGTGTTCTTACAAGCTATCTATCTAATTAGAGGTTTGAAGAACATGATTCATTTTGATGCAATTATCCAATGGGTGTATTTGCTTTCTATTTCTAGCTTACATCCAGTCTACCAATGTAATAATACCTCACCTGGTGCCAAAGATAACAGAGGACTTGGCAGACCTGGCTGCCTACACAGTGTATCAACAAGAGAGCTGATCTGGCACCTGACAGTTGGGTTCATTTCAGCAAATCCATTATTAACATTTTATTAGCCAATAATGAATAAACAGGTTTGGAGCTTTCCTCTCCCCATGCTATCTTATTTTATATAATCAACATTGTGTGGAAATTGTCTTGCCTTTCTGGTCCTGCATTAGTTTTCAAAGTAAAGTAGTCAATAAATCTTCACAATGGACTCAAAGTGTACCAGGATTACAGGCCAAAGATAGAGGATTATGGATGTGTTTTAAAAAGTCGAGGAGGAAGCCAATGAGCTCGATCATAAAAATTTTAGTTGTTGGGACTTATGACATATATGATAAATTTAAGCTGAAGCAGCTTGGCCTGGACTAAAGGTAGTATAACTCGAGGGATATTAACCAGATGGACTGCTTTTGAATTAGTATCTATATATACTCAGAGATGTATTGTCCTGGCATGTATAAGCACACACAACTACAGAGGCTTTGGGGCTTTATCAGGCTATGCTATGCCAGGCATCTTGTTTGATAACAGAATGATGTTTCAGGTTGAGGTACAGTTAGGGTCTCACACACCTTGTATTTGATAAAAACACACACAGCTGTTTATCATGTGTAACTAACAGGAAAGAAATATCTCTTTCCATACCAGAAGCATTTCAGATGTCAACATGCTACTAAGTACAGGATACTAGAGAGCAAGATGTTACCGTGGTAAGAAAGACCACTATTTCTGGATCAATTTTTATTGATGAAAACTGTATAGTTTCAATAGACATAGAATTGAGATAGGGACAGTATAAAAAGGTAGAAGATAACTCAAGATCTTCCTAAATTGTCTGATAACAACAATGTTAGGACCGTAAACAAAACATCTTCTTTTTGATTAATATGACAGTGGAGAAATATGTTAACAACCATGATTTTTAATATTTGCATAGTCTTTATCTCATTTGATTATTATAGCCATTTTGTGTTATTATTTTTAAATTTTTTATTGATTGATTTTAGAGAGAGAGAGAGATAAAGAAGAGAGAGAAAACATCATTGTTCCACTTATTTATGCATTCATTGGTTGATTCTTGTATGTTCCCTGGCCGGGGATTGAACCTGAAACCTTGGTGTATCAGGACGATGCTCTAACCAACTGAGCTACCTAGCCAGAGCTGCCATCTTGTATTATTAATACCTACTAATCCTAGGTAATGCCATTAGCCTCAGTTTAAAGATTAGGAAATAAGGCTTAGAAAAGTTAAATGACTTTCCCAAAGTCACCCAGCTAGTGGTAGGTGGTAGTGCTGGGATTCGAACCCAAGTCTTTAACTGAACTGGTACGCTCTTTTCACTCTACAGTTTTGTCTCTCTTTTGTAATCACAAGGGTCTGTCTTTGCTAAGAAGACAGCTCCGTAAGTGATTGTAAAAAATTACACCACTGTTGACAAATAGGCACATGTTTTGAATCAGTCCTGCCAATGTCCTCCTCCTAGAAACCCCACATCCAGTTAGAACTCCTCTCAGATCTCCTAGTGTATCAAGACGATTCTGGGAAGAGTACACAGTGCTTCTTCCAAGTCTGTCTGTTATTATTTCAATCATCATGCCTTCGGGTTCTTGAGACCATTTTCAACAGTCCTCAAAGCATTTTTCTTTTTATATAATACTTCTAACCAGAACATTTTAGATTAATGACCTAGGATACTTGTTCACTTGATCAGCTTTGTAAACTTTTCTAAATCCTTTCTACCTAGTATGAACTTTTTCATCAGCTCTTCTAGCAGGGCCATCTACTTTTTATTTACTTATTTAATAGGCTCTCTCTAAAGGAGAACAAATATTTCCTTGCAAGAAGAATCTTCTCAAAATCTTACCAATTCAGGAAACCACACATAATGTAAGTGGAAAGATAAGGCAGATTTTACCAAACCCATTTTGCTTCTCAAAGGGCCACTGCATCAAATAAAAATACATATGCTTTCTTCTTTCTATTATCTTTCCCCACTTCCTTTCACTTCTCTCCTCTCTCATTTGCTCTCTTGTGCAATCTCTTTTCCTCTGTTTGTTTTAGAATAGGATTTATAGCAGCTTCAAATGGCAAACAAAATACAGCAAGTGACACAATGATAAATTAGTGAGGAATAAAAAGATATCAATAATAGGAAGAAAGTAAAACACCCTGTGAATTCAATACTTCAAAGGAGGAGACTAGCACCAAAGACGTTGCTTGATAAATACTCAAACAATACTAGCTATGATTTCAGCATGACCATTTTCAAGTGAATACAGATCACTGTTACTCAAAAGATCTCCCAGAAAATTTAACTTCCCAATACATGTGCACATGTGTCATTATTCACGTTTTGTTGTGTTTATTTTCTAACGTCTCCTTACTAACTTGCAAGCTTGGAAGGGTAGGACTTTTACTTATTCAAGAGCAGAACCGTGCCCATGTCCCATCGTATTTCGTATACTGCTTTAAGACACACCAGCTGACCTCCATCTCTTTTCCTAAGACTTTTTTTTTTAAGTTGAAGAAAACCACTTTGCTCATGCATAGAAATTAGCACCCCTCCACCAAAAAGAACAGTAATTGGTGCATGGATACCCAGCTCCCTCATCCCCAGGCAAGATAATTCCTGGGTGCATGATTCCTGGGTGCTCCCAGGTCTAAGTGCCAGTCACGCACAGCAGTGCCATCTTGCTTTCCCTGGCTGTCTTCTTCTCTCACTTCCTCACTCCTCAACTAAATAAATTGCTCAAACATTAACCCTTGCTTCAGCATCTACTTTTGCTAGAACCCAAATTACGACAATAATTATAGCTCTAGAGTCTACCTCAGGCCTAACACAACTTGATTAATTGAAAGATAGAATTTAAGACAAATTTATTGTTTGAAATTACATAATCACATTTATTGCTGTTCTCTAAAAAGCTTTTTTGTTTGTTTGTTTACACAAAGGGTTAGGGTATTGAATCTCTAAGCTCACTTCCAAACTTCACTCCTTTCGGGGGGTGGTGTGTGGTCTATCTGAGGGCTGGGGGTATGAAGTGGCCACACTCTAGCCTTTGCAGTAGAAAGCACCTCATGCTCACTCCTTCACTAACAAGGGAGGCAGGAAAGCCTGGCATCTTAGAGGCCTTTTCCATTATGGGGTAAGAGCAGAGGAGTGAAAACCACCTTCCAGTGGTTTCAGGCCCTTTTGAGAATTTAAATTACCTTATTATTATGTTTTCAAGGTACACAACCTGAGGATACTCCAATTGCACACTCTTCAGCACTAGGCAGAGTTTTTGCCTCCTCCTGCCATGGAGAACTGCAGTCAGTGACTAGGTCAGCATCATGGAAATTTAGTTTCCTGTCACCTACAGTTCGTTTTGTTTATTTTATTTTTTGTTAATCCTCACCCGTGAATATTTTTCCATTGATTTTTGGAGAGACTTGAAGAGAGGGTGAGAGACAGAGAGAAACATCGATGTGAGAGAGACACCTACAGTTTAGAGTAAATCCCTCAACAACCAGCTGTCTGCTGCCTTTCTCAGGTACTCCATCCGGCTGTTCTAGGTCCTTAGTAGTACCAGGTACACCAAAATATACATTTCTGGATTCTCCGAAAAGTCCATCAGAAGACTTAGAAATTCTGAGCCTGTGAGCTCATGTGGCACTAGTTGGCTGCAACTGGGTAACTGCTGTCCTATTTGTGGGAAAGCTTTTAGTCAGCTGAGAACTCAGTGAGAATCACCAATATGATGTGGCTGCCCCAGAGCAATGCAATCCTAAGTAGATGAATGGAAATACATTTTTTAGTCCAGAAAATGGCAAATGATGCTCCCACTTGGCTAAGTATTGCTAAGACCTACACCTGGATCTGGGGCTCACTTCTGATACCATGACTTAAGTGGGATATGGACAGATGAGAGTGTATTTGGAGGACAGGACTAGATGAGGATCCTGTATTGTACTTGGAGTGTTGAGGTGTGATATGTGAGAAGACATTAGAAGTGAAGATTGATATGTATCTTTATATAAAAAATCATTTATAGCTATACTGAGTGCCATGGATGTATAATTTTATTTCCTAAAAACTGGAATTGTCCCAAACTGCACTAGGTGGCCTCAGGAGATTTTTCATTATTATTTGTGAGGTATGCCAGAAGAGCATAGTTATGTAGACATATAACAATCACAGAAAGTTTTTATTAGATGATCGCCAAGTGTCCTTTGAAGTTCTGAAGATTTTTGAGTCCTATAAGCATAAACACTAAACAATATTTACTTGGTTTGATTTCAAAATCAGATCCAATTTCCAAACCCTATTTTCCACTGAAGTATATTCAATCCAACTGTTCATTTCTGTACTTGCTGTCTTATGAGGTCATAATGCTATTCATTCACCTCCAACCCCACTGTCTGGCACAGAATGAAGTCTGAATTTGTGCTTCTCAGATGAATGTGAATTTTTGAATTACAGAATTCTTTGGGGATATTACTGTCACTGCTAACCCTTTTATAAATTCAACAGTAGAGATTCTTTTTCATAGACACTTAAAATTTTTTTTAAACCATCTGTTCCTTTGTTCTCTTGATATTGTGTTGCCCAAACTGTGGTCTGCATACTGCTGGGGTTCCTGGTTGTGATTGTTGGACCATATGTTCTCAGGAAATTTGGTAGTTTTAGAGTAAAGGGTGATTATATAATTTTAGTCATATATATTTACCATATTTGAAATATGAGAATTGGGATTTTTCTAGAAATCCTGTAATAGTTTTAATAACTTCATTTGGAACATGCCCATCTACTATAAAGATTGTATTGGTCATTTTATCTTGCCTAATATTTTCACGTAATATAATCATTTTTATTAGTTATATTTGCAATTATATTGTTGTTAGTATTGTTTTTGCAATAGTCCGAATCCACAAAAATTGAATTAGAGGTAGTGATAAAAATAGTAAAATAAACCCTATGATTTATAACATGTAAATTTGAGTAGTAAACAAATTTTGACCTCAATACTTAGTATGAACATTTATGGGCTGAGTGAGTACATCTGCAAGTGTTACTGTTTTGCACAAGAAAAAAAATTAAATGTAAATAGGATGGGTGATAAATAGCTAAAAATGGGGTATTGTTGCAGCTGAGGCCTATTTGTCCCTTTTGTTATAAACTTGTCAAATACAGGAATAAAGCCTTGGAATATTTGCGTAATTACATAAATCAAGGTAGGGAGGGTCTAAAACAAATACAAGTCAGTGATCTGCAGTATGGAATGTGTGAACTTTGCCGCTACAAGTAGCGATGAGCCCCAAACTTCCAGGTAGCCAGAGCTGCATTTACCATGGCAGAATCACTTATAAAGGACACAATTTCTGAGAAAACATAAAAACTTGCCACTAACATCTATGCTTGTAGAGAAGGCAGGAAAGGAGTTGGCAAAATCCCCTTCTCAAAGGACACAGTTGGAAGTTGTGTAATGTCAGTGGCCCAGTCTGCAAAGCCAGGTGTGTGCCGGCAGGGGCAGGTCTGTGGTGCCGCTGAGTGAGCGTCATCTGCACACGAGGGAGAGGTGCCTGATGACTTCCTGTCTCTTCATCACTAAAAGCCCATCTCATAGTTGAGATTTTCTAAGTTAAACCTTGCTTTGTGATCCATGTTGGAAAGGGTGTAGTGGGACCAGAAGTAATGGGGCGCCCGCTATATCAGGGAAGAGATTAATAAGACAAGGAAATCTGGTTCCAGTTCAAGAGGGTGACATAGGAAGATCCTGAACTCCTTCCCTCCCACAGACACACTCAACCTACAGCTGCATATGGAACAATTTCCTCTGAAGAACAACCAAAATCTGGCAGAGTGGCCCCTTCGCACTGTACAAATGAGAGGGAAACCGCATCAAAGTGGGCAGGAAAGGTTAAGATATAATCTCACCACAAACCCCACCATGATCAGGAGGAAACTCAAAACCCAGAGCTTCTCTGAGTGAAGGGTTCATATCCCACATCAGGCACCCCGACTTTTAACACCAGCATCTGAGAGTAAAACCCCCAAATATCCAATTTGAAGACCAATGGGTTTGTGCCCACAAGACCCGTAGGTTTGTGGCATACTGAGATTGGCATAGAAACAGACGCATAGATCAATGGAACAGAAGAGGATCCAGAAATAAACCCACACACATATGGTCAATTAATTTATGACAAAGGAGCCAGGAATATATCATGGGGAAAAGGCATTCTCTTCAATAAATGGTGCTGGGGAAACTGGACAACCACAAGCAAATGAATGAAACTCAACCACTATCTTACACCAAAAAAAAAATTAACTCAAAATAGATCAAAGACTTGAATGTCAGACCTGAAACCATAAAACATAGGTGGCAAGTTCCTTGACATCGGTCTTAGGGATGAATTTTTTTTTATTTTTATTTTTGGATTTGAAAGCAAAAGCAAAAATAAACAAGCGGGACTACATCAAACTAAAAAGCTTCTGCATCAACAAAATAAAAAGGCAACCTACTGCTAAATGGGAAAAATATTTGCAAATCACAGATCTGACAAAGAGTTAATATCCAAAATATATCATGAGCTCATGTAACTCAATAGAAAAAAAACAAACAAAAAATTACCCAAAAAATGGGCAGAGGATTCACATAGATGTTTTGCCAAAGAAAACAGAGAGATGGCCAACAGCTACATGAATAGGTACTCGACATCACTAACCATCAGGGAAATGCAAATCAAGACTGTGGGAAGCCACCTATTGTCTTCACTAGCAGAGAGGTGTGGACAAGGAGCCCGGAATGCTGGTGACCCTTGAGTCCTGGCAAAGGTCAGGGCTATGCACCCACTGTTTAGTCCAGACAATGGTAGCTGAAGCAACTTCCCTACCAGATAGTCATGTAAATCCTTACTGATAAGATTGTCTGTTACTGGAAATTGCCTACCTAAGGGCTATAGGTATATCCCAAATTGAATAAAAGAATAGCAAGGCCTGAGCCCAACTGGAGTCCTTCCTCTTGGGATGGGCTCCCGCCTGGCCCCCCCAATTTCTAAATTATTATTTCTTGTCTGGTCTCTGTCATTTGCGTGCGGCCCTTCTTCCAGAGCCTGAACCCTGAACCACGCAGGAAGTGGGACGTGGGGTCAATCACACAAGACCACAATGAGATTTTACCTCCTGTCTATCAGAATGGCTGTTATGAAAGAGACAAGAAATAACAGGTGTTGGGGAGGATGTGGAGAAAAGGAAACTCTTGTGCAGTTAGTGGGAGTGTAAACTGGTGTAGCTACTGTGAAAAACAATATGGAGTTTCCTCAAATAAAAATTAAAAATAGAAATACCGTATGATCCAGCAATTTTACTTTTGGGTATTCATAAAACAACAATGACAACAACAAAAAAGCCACAAATCACTAACTTGAAAAGCTGTCTGAACACCATAGTCACTGCAGTATTCTTTACAATATCCAAGACATGGAAACAACCTAAGTGTCTACCAATGGGTGAACGGGTAGAGAAATTGCGGCATATATACACAATAAAATATCATTTAACCATAAAAAGAATGAAATCTTGCCATTTGTGATGACCTGTAATAGTTTTAATAATGAGGCATTATGCCAAGTAAAGTAAGTAATATAGATACAATATATACAATACTGTCTGAGCTCACTTATATCTGAAATCTAAAAAATCAAAACAAATAAGCTCATAGATACAAGAACAGATTGGAACAGATTGGTGGTTGCCAGAGGCAGAGGGTGGGAAGTGGGTGAGAGAGGTGAAAGGGTCAAAAGGCACACATTTTCAATTACAAAACAAACAAATGCTGAGGATGTCTGTGGTTAATGATACTCTATGCTTTTTTGAAAGTTGCTAAGATAATAGATTTAAAAGTTCTCACCACAAGAAAAGAATTTTGTAACTATTTATGGTGATAGATGTTAAGAAGAATTATTTTGGTTATTACTTCACAACATGTACAAATATCAATTATGTTGTATACCTGAAACTAATATAATGTTGTATGTCAATTATACCTAAAAAAAAAAAAAGACAAGTAAGTTTTTCCTCAATGCTTATCCACTTTATTTCCAGATCGTGATTGGTGGACAATAGTATCCTCTCTGTTTTGATTCACTTTTGAAGGAAATAGTGAGAGTTAGAAATATGGTCAAGTGATGACCAATGAATGTATAGCTCTTCAGTGTTCAATGTGAATAAATATATCATGAATATGTATGTCTGTTTTTTCACACTAAAGTATACTGGTTTGGGAGTAAAGGTGCTCACAGTATTAAATTAATTTTTTAGAGCAGTTTCAGTTCACAGCAAAATGGGGTTGAAGATACAGAGATTTCCCATACACTACCTGCTCCCACACAAAAATAGCCTCCCCCATCAACATCATCCACCAGTGGTGCATTTGTTATAATTGATGAACCTACATCGACACATCATTGTCATCCAAAGTCTATAGTTCACACATAAGGTTCACTCTTCAGTTGGATAAATTTATAATGACGTGTATCCACCATTATACTATTATACAGAATAGTATCACCAATCTAAAAATCCTCTGTGCTCTATCTATCCATTCTTTTCTTCCCTAACTCTGCTCATTTCCCCAGCAACCACTGATCCTTTTATTGTTTCCATAGTTATGTCTTTTCCAGAATGTCATATAGTTGGAACCATTCAGTATGTAGCCTTTTCAGATTGGCTTCTTTCACTCAGTAATATGGATTTAAATTTCCTCCCTGTCTTTCCATGGCTTGATAGCTTATTATTTTATTTTATTTTTTAGCACTGAATTATATATTCCATGGTCTGAATGTACCACAGTTTATTTATCCACTCACTTACTGAAGGACATCCCAGTTGCTTCCAAGTTGTGGCAATTATGAGTAAGGCTGCTATAAATATCTCCGTGCAGGTTTTTGAGTGGATATATGTTTTCAGCTCCTTTTGGCAAATACCCCGGGACATGATTGCTGCACTGTCGGGTAAAAGTATGTTTAGTTTTGTAAGGACCTCCAAACAGTCTTTCAAAGTAGCTATACTATTTTGCATTCCCACAAGCAATGCATGAGAGTTCACACTGCTAAGACCCTCACTAGCTTTTGGTGTTGTCAGTGTTCTGAATGTTGGCCATTCTAATAGGTGCGTAGTGGTATTGCATTGTTTTACTTCACATTTTTCTAATGACATATGATATGTAACATCTTTTCTTATGCTTATTTGCCATCTGTATACCTTTTTTGGTGAGGTGTCTGTTAAGATGTTGGGCATGTTTAAAAAATATTTTTAAATTGATTTCAGATAGGAAAGGAAAGGAAGAGAGAGGTATAAACATCAATGATGAGAAAGAATCATTGATTGGCTGCCTCCTGCACACCCCACACTGGGGATCGAGCATGTGCCCTGACGGGGAATCAAACTGTGACCTCCTGGTTCATAGGTCAACGCTCAACCACTGAGCCATGCCAGCTGGGAAGTTTTAAAAATCAACTTGTTTTCTGATTGTTGAGTTTTAAGAGTACTTTGTATATTTTATTCTTATAATTTACTTTAAAAAATATTTATTGTTGAAATTATTACATATGTTTCCCCTTTCCCCCCATTGACCCCCTCTTGCCCGACTTCACCACACTGTTGTCTGTGTCCATGGGTTATGCATATATGCATACAAGTTCTTTAGTATTTTGTGTATTTTAGATTATAGGTGTTTTTTTTAACCAGATATACTTTTTGCAAATAATTTCTCCTAGTCTGTGGCTTGTCTTCTCATTCTCTTGATATTGTCCTTTAAAGCAGTTTTTAGCTTTAATAAAGTCCAGCTTATCAATTATTTCTTTTATGGATCATGTCCTTGATGTTGATCTAAAAAGGCACCACAATATCCAAGGTGATCTAGGTTTTCTCCTACATTATCTTCTAGGAGTTGTTTTATAACTTTGCATTTTACATTTAGGTCCATGATTCATTGGAGTTAATTTTTGTGAAGAGTGTAAGCTTATTCCACTTTTTATTCAAGTTGTTTGCTATTGTTGAGGTTTAAGTGTTCTTCATATATTTTGGATAACAGTTCTTCATAAGATATGTCTTTTGTAAATATTTTCTCCCAGTCTGTGGCTTGTCTTCTAATTCTCTTGACATTGTCTTTTGTAGAGCAGAACATTTTAATTTTTAATGAAGTTCAGCTTCTCAATTCTTCCATGGCTTGTACCTTTGGTGCTTTATCTAAAAAATCATTGTCAAATTCAAGGTCATCTAGCTTTTCTTCTATATTATCTAATAACAGTTTCATAGTTTTAAGTTTTAGGGACAATTTATATCTGAAAAATATTTGGAGATCTGTGGTGAGGGGTCATGCCAGAATATCCCCTTTGAAATGAAAGACAAATTAGAGCCTCTCGCTCCTTCTGACACGAAGAAGGAGGAACAAACTCTGTTGGGTCATAGGCAAACTGCATGAGCCGTTAGCCCAGATGTCATCCACCATAGTTGGACCAGTGCCCCTTCTTCAGTTTGTACCTATGGCCATGTGGGGAGTCCTGAGCTTAATTTCACAAATGGGCCTGCTTGGTATGTGGATACCAGCTTGCATGGATGGCAGCTGTACTAAGGCCTCAGGTGTGCTCTTGAAAGATGGTGATGGGAAAATCCTTCTCATAAACCACTTTGTGGGGAAAGAGAAATGGTAAGAGATTAGAAGGTGTATAAAAAATCTTGAAGAGAAAAAGAGGGAAGATCAAGGCCAAGGAGGTCCATGGGTTAACATATGGGAGTGGGCACAAAGTTGAAGATCCTGGTACATATTTCACCCACCAGGAAACATCCTTCTTGCACCAGGCAGTGAACAGCCAAGTAGACAATCACCTGGCTGACTGGTGCTTGCCAGTCTCTGTCACCGGCCACCCGAGTGCTGATTTGATGGGCATGAAAGAAGTGGCTGCGATGGCAGAGATGAGACTACACGTGGTCCCAGTGGCATGCACTCAGGCACCAAAGCTGATCTAGCCGCTGCCATGGTTGAATGTCCAATTTGTCAGACCTTCTTCAGCTCCTTGAAGAGACCAACTGACCACTGAGGACAAGTTGACTGCAATGGAGCCTTCCATCCCAGAAGGATTAGTGATTTGTTCTCACAGAGCAGACACCCTTTCAGGTGTGTTCTCTTCTCTGAACCATTAATGAAAACTTACAGCGTGCATATCCACCAGCATGGGATCCTACATTGCATTAAACCAGGGGTCCACTTTACCAAAAAGCAGGTACGGAAGGGGACTCGTGACTACAAGGTTCACTCCTAACATCACATACTGTACCACCCAGAAGTTGTCAGCATTTCAGAGGTTTGGATGGAACACCAATTTGGAGGCACACAGTTTGTGGGGATGAGGCAATGTCTTCCAGGATGCCAGATATCTACTCGTGTATAAGAATGAAGAAGAGATCTTTATTTGCATGCAGAACTCTAGTCAGTATTCCTTTCCTCTTCTTGGTTTTGGATAAGGTTACAGTTTAACTTAATATCATACCTTATAGGAAAACACAGAGCTGTGCCAAAAATCATTGCTAGTGGAATAGTTACAGTCTATAAATCAGTCCATTCATTGGAAATCCACTTTGTATTTTGATTTGCTTTATAAAAAGAGAGGTTGGCAAAAGAGCCCAGCCCTGGGCAATATAGCTGTGGACAACACAAATATTTTTCAACCCCCTGCTCTTGCAGATTCAGTGGTACCTTGTAGAATTTGAAATGAGTGTGTGGATTCCTGGTTTCCTTTTAAGCTTCTGTTGCTCCCCTGGCCTTTGGGGGGGTTTCCGGATGACATATTATTGACTCATGTGAATGGATGTTAATGGTCTAAATCTGTCTACTCTGCAATTTACTATTTGGGTCAAAAACAATAAAGGTGTTTTGTGTTACGATTTAAAGTTTTGTTTGGAAACAATACACCAACTTTTCTCTCACCGCTTGCTAAGGCTGAGTTGAAAATACATCCTTTTGCCAAATTCTCCATAAAGAAAGCTAAGCTCTTCATTCATTAATGTTATTAGTTTTGATTAAACTCAAGGTTCTATCAAACATTTCCCCTCTGTAAAATGCATTTCTTATCCAACTTTCACATTGGGAAAATCACTTGCCCGGTATAACTTACTACTCTTTAAAATGCTCCTGTGTCAATTCAAGTTGAAATCCCAGTTTCACCATGAGAAGAGACTTGATTTTCCCAACTCCACTCCTGACAGGACTATACATATACCCTCCACGTTTTTTGGATAATCATATTGAAAACTTTCCCAGACACTAGTGGCTGGCTGTGTACAGGAGAATTTCATAATGAATTAGTGCAATTATCCAGAATGTTTACATTAAATATTGGGAGAGAGCCCAGACATTCTGGCTTGAACACCTACAATGATTCCTAGACTGACTGAATCCAGAAGAAGGCTGCTCAATTTTCCATATCATAGAGGGGAAAATTCTAACATTAAAACATTAAAACTCATGGTGTTTAGAGACAGGCACAACTGAAGTTTAGATTGGTCAAAATCTAGAATGTTGCCACAGCCAGTTTTGCTCAGTAGATGGATCATAGGCCTGGGGCTCAATCTTGGTTGCAGGCTCAATACCCAACCCTGTCAGGGCAAGTGTGGGAGGCAACCAATTGATGTGGCTCTCTCACATCAATGTTTCTCTCTCTCCTCTCTCTCTCCCTCCCTTCCCTTCTACTCTATCTAAAAAATCAATGGGAAAATATCCTTGGGTGAGGATTAACAAATAAACAAACAAACAACAACAAAGAACATCTAGAAGGTCTGGGGACAGTTGGTCCCCTGCAGATCCCAAGCTAGTCCCCGAGTGCCTTATTCCTCTTCTGCAGCCCTGCGGAATCACTCTGCCCTTTTCTCTCTGTGCTTGCCACAACTCTGTCCACTTCTTGGGATTTTTATTTCCTCAAATCTTGACTGACAGTTTCTCTAGTTCCCTTTGATTCTTACTTTCACCAAAGAGATTCACATGAATCTTCCAGTTTTCGGGAAAACACTGATCATTAGCTATGTGGCCTTCCACAAGGTCTTTACCCTTTCTGAAGCTCAAATCGTCTTAGTTAATGAAAGGACGACAATGACTACCTCAGGGTTGTTAGAATTTTAAATGAGCTGCTTTGCCGTAGCTGTTTTAGTAGGTATGTAGTAAGTAGTGCTCTCCAACACAACCCTCTCATTTTGTTCCTAAACACAGTAATCTAATGTTATGTTGGTGTGATAAGGGATGGTTTATAAAATATTTTCATACATCTCATCTTATTTGCTGTTCCCACACTAATGTGAGTTAGATAATTACGTATTATTTCTACTTTCAGATAAGGAAACTGAAGCCCAGGGAGTGTCCACATTCACATGTTTTAACTGCAGAGTAGAAATGGGACGGGAGTTTGACACTGATTTCCTGAACTGTGGTGTTTAGTAGAAACATCTACCTGGTTATGGTACTGGAAGCCAAAGGGTGAATCCTGCAAATGATGTCTCCAAATATTGATTAATCAGAGTCAGGGAAAACCATCAGGAACCGGATGGCCATTCCGAATGGTTGCCCAGATGTAGGCAACAAAATTAGTGAAGAAAGCACAGCCCGGAAGGCCATACCCAGGAAGAGCCCAGGTTCCATGTGGACACACAGGTGCGTTCAGAAACGAACGGACAAAGTTGAATGGAAGGGACCATTAAACTGCTTCTACTGGGACTACTTCCTGTTGTCCAATTAGCTTTAGTTACTACAGGGTGGGGGAAAAGTGGGTTTACAGTTGTAAATATGGGAAACAGACATTATTCTTATATTCTTATTTATTAATTATTATATCATTCCCATACAAACAACTGTAAACCTACTTTTCCTCCACCCTGTTTATGTGTAGACACCACCTAAATGTAGGTTTTTCTGATGAACATAAAAATCCACTAAAAAAACAGTGCTATTTAATGTGTATGCATACATGGAAACACTACTTTGGGCTTTTATGAATGACATACCTATGAATGTATAAGATTACCTTATTCTCTGCCAAGTATTTTTTGTTTGTTTGCTTTTTTTGTTAATCCTCACTGAGAGATACATTGATTGGTTGCCTCCCGCACGTGCCCTGACCAGGGCCGGGGATTGAACTTGCAACCCACATACTTGTCCTTGACCAGAATTGAACCCGAGACCTTTCCATGCTCTAACCATGGAGTCTATGCTCTAACCACTGAAAAACACTGGTCAAGGCTGTCATCTATTTTAAAAAAACATATTATTTAAAAAGAAGATATTTTTATTATCAATTTATTACAGAAAAATTATATAGGCGTTACTTTCCTTGATCAAAGTCACACAGTCAAAACCTAACTTGGATCAGGATTCCAGAGTATATACTCTTTTAAATACTATGTAATTCCATTTCTTCTATGAGTGCCATTTGCAAATTCTATTATTATATTATTTCATTGTTCATCTATTTTAATAAAAATGGTTTTATGTTACCAGTGATCATATCAAATCTCTGCGTTTGTAATTTAAAATTATTACTAAGAGCTTGTACATTGATTTCAGAGAATTCACTTACTTATTAAATATTTATTAATGGCTTATTTGTACTTGACACTCCTTTAAAATCTGAAAATTTGAAAAATAAAATATAAAATTACCTGGCCATTAGTATTTCCAGCAGAAAATACTGTGATCTAAACCATTTGCCTAATAGAACCTGTATAGGTAATTTCTAAATTTTCCATTTTTTATTAAATCCAAGTAGCTGAAAATAAAAAATTTAAATCATAAAAAACCTAGCATTATTCATGACAAAGAAAAATAGGTCATCTTTGATTAGTGGCAGCTCAGTTTTATCCAGTTATACATATTGCTACGTAGAAGACAAATGGTAAATGTTTTGGTTTTCTCTGTCATCTCCAAGTGATTGGCAATGTTATGTTGCATGCTATATTCTGGGAGATTTTGAGGCTGTATCTAAATTTGGGGGAGGGAGGAGTGTTGTAAATAATTAGCCATGTTTGAAAAAGGCATGGAAAAGGGAGAATACTTGTGCCATTTATTTGCAATCTCTGGCTCAGATAAGCCATAAACTGCGTCCTTCCCTATCACTTCTATTTTCATGTTACTACAACTAACCAGTGCTTCCGTGTGCCTGAAATCTAATGGAACTTCATATTATTGTGTGCGGGTAGATTGCATTTGAATCTCAGCTTTCCTCAGGACTAGTATTAGCATGAGCAAGTTGTTTAATTTCCATGTGTCTCAGTTTAATCATCTATGAAATATACACCTGCCTTCTATGGACTATTTACATTGAAAATTATCAGTGAAAATCCATCACTTTAGCTGAAGTTATGTAGCTCCCTTTTCCCTCAGTCAGTACCCATGTGTGCTTGGGAATTTAACAATGTTTTTATTTTATTTTATTTCCCCATCACCATTTATCCTCTCTATGCCCTCTTCCACCTCCACCCACCCCCATCCCTACCTCCACGGTCAGCGCACTGTTGTCCATGTCCATGAGTTCTCTCTCTTTTGTTTCCTTTTTTGTTCAATACCTCCACCTCCCCAACACCTCCACCCACCAGAGCTGTCTGCCTGTACTCTATCTACAAGTCTGTCTCTATTTGGCTTGTTTAGTTTGTTCATTCGATTCCACATATGAGTGAAATCATATGGTACTTGTCCTTCTCTGACTGGCTTATTTCATGTAGTGACAGTATGGATGGACCTGGAGAATATAATAACATTTTAATATTGGTTTTAAATGGAATTATCTTTGGAAAAACACATCTATTACATAATACTTCATACATTCATAGAAGGTTTAACTATTGGCCCAACTCTTCATCTACATTAATGTAGACAACTGAGAAATGTTTATTTAATTTGTAGGCAACACTATGTGACTTTGTAAAATTGATGTGCAAAGATATTTTATATATTCACTCACATTATAGCAATACCTTGAAAGGTAAAAGTACAGAGGCACAGTTTAAATGAGTTAAGTGAAAATTAAACATGAAATTAATATAAAACATAAGTACATAATATTGCAGATTTATTTTAGCGGTTCCGTTTACTATGAATTTTAGGCAAGCCCATGCAGAGCTGGTCTTTTCCCATAGGTAGCTTTATGCTGACCACACTAGTGAGGGTTCCTTTCAGAACTGCAGCCTGTCCTCGCTCGCCCTCTGCTGGGCTACGTCTTTGGTGCACCAACACCCAGGTCCCAAGAGGAGCCCTAACCAAGGAGGGCTGCTCACTTTGAGAGTAAATTGGGTGTCATTAGAAGGAAAGCATACAAACACACAGAGAGATTATATTTCAGATGGCGGCCTCCTAGTGCTTTATAGGCACGATTTGCTCTGTGAATTCACTGTTCTCGAGTCCTGTACCACTTCTACAGGCTTCCAGGTCCTCTACCACTTCTACAGGTTTACTAGTACAGGCAGGATCTGCTCATTTCGTTCTTACATTTAAAACACACACACTCTCTTTCTCTCTCTCTCTCTCTCTCTCTCTCTCTCTCTCTCTCTCTCTCTCGCAGAGTTCCCATCATGTCAGGTGCAGCTAGAGACAAAGCAGAATGGCAATCTTTGCCTTCATGGTGCTTACAGTCTCCTGGGGAAGCTCACCAATAAACAGGTAGTTTAATTTCAGGTGGAGACTAGCATTGTGCAAAAGAAAAGGGAGCAAAGAGAGACACCAGTTCTGTGAGGGGTGATGTGAGTGGTTGTGATTTGGGAGTTCAAGGAAAGCCTTCCAAAGAGGTGATGTTTGGCCTGAGACTTGGGTGATAGAAGCTGAAGTCCGGGCACCTGGGACAGAAAGGAAAGCATCCTGCCACAGGACAGAGCTTGATGTGGTGAATGAAGAGGAACCAGGCCAGAGTGACCGGAGCACAATGAATGACCAAGGAGAGTCTGAAATCAAGTGGAAGAAGTGTGCAGGGGTCAGATCACTACAGGACCTTGAGATCATTGGAAGGATTTTTTTCAAGTGCATTGGGAAGACATTCAAAGTTTGTTTTGTTTTTGTTTTTTAAAGGAGTGAAGCCATTCCATTTATGTTTTTAGAATGTGCCTCCAGGTGTCCTGTGGAAACAGATGTTAGAGGAGCAAGAGTGGAAGCAGAGAGCCCAGTCACTGGGGCGATGTGGGCTGGAGATGACAATGTGTTCCCTGGGCTGGTGGCACTGGAGATGGAGGGAAAGGTTGCCATTCAAGATAGCTCCTTCGCCCTGGGGCAGTCTGGTGAAGCTTATAGACCAGTGATGGCGAACCTTTTGAGTTCGGCGTGGCAGCATTTTGGAAAACCCTAACTTAACTCTGGTGCCGTGTCACATATAGAAATTTTTTGATATTTGAAACCATAGCAAAACAAAGACTTATATTTTTGATATTCATTTTATATATTTAAATGCCATTTAACAAAGAAAAATCAACCAAAAAAATGAGTGTCATAGGTTCGCCATCACTGTTATAGACCCTTCTAGAACAATGGTCTAAAATGCATAACATACAATACAAAGGAATGCAAAGGAAGCCATTGTATTAAAATGTAGTTACCAAAATATTAAAAAACAAATTCGAGAAATAATATATGTATGGCTTCAGTCATACAATAAAAAATAAAAATTAATAGTGGGTCTGATAACCACTATAACTTCAAAGTAGTGATAGATAAACATTATTCCAACACAGCTGAAAAATAGTCACAGGTATGAAAATATCTGTAATTTCTATTGGTCATGAAGTGCAAGGCACTGCTACTATGTTGATTATATTCATTCTGCAAGGAAATGTCAAATTACTGTCAGAAGCTACCAAACATAAAGATGTAATTGTTTGCCCCTTCAAGATCACTGACCTCCTGCCTCAATGGTAGAGATGACAGGACTTTGGATAATCCAAAGGTGAAGAAGAGAAAGGGCCTAGGGATAGATGGCCTTATTCAGGCGTGTACCTTCTGTGCAGACATGATGGAAGTACAAGCAACTGTGCTGGGCTCTGGGCAGAAGCTTGTGTTTGTCCAGAGATGTGAGTATGTGGGAATTCCATTTCTTGAACTGAAGAGGCAAATGTGAAAGAACGCTAATTTAAATTGTGCTTCAGCTATACCATAACAGGTCCTTTGGCATGGGAAGGCCAATTTTTATGTGAAGTTTAATTCCTATGGACTATTACCCTGATCAGAAAGGTATAAAATAACATTGTGTAGCTTAGTAAGTAGGTTTTTAACAACTGTTTTTAAAAGGCTGCCAAGAAATTGAAACCCAAAAAGCTACTAGGGAAAATAAACGATGACAAAACAAATCACAAGTCTTTGGTTATTCATTTTTAAATTACAGATACTTGGGAGGAGAGAGAAGAATACATAATAAATAAAGTTCATGCTTATAATAATTAAAATGGAAGGTGTCACTATTGCATATGGTTGCCTCATTTTAAAACATAGCACAGACACAATAAATGAAATATATGAAATTTCCTTTAAAATTTTCTCTAGTTGGTCCAGTTAGTTCAAAATACTTCTTCCATTTTGCAAGATAAAGAAAACTAAAGAATTTCACTGAAAAAATAGACATATTTCCTTGTTTAATATGAGTAGAAGGGTTAAATAATTAAAATCCTAAAGGACAGAGCCAGTTTTCCTGGAAAAATGAACTCTTGTTCCCACAATGGTGGAGATTGTTATAACTTTTGGAAATTACACTTGCAAGGTTAATGACTCTGGAAAAAAATGTTAAGCTAAATCTTTGCTTTCTAAATTGATTATAAATTGGAATTTCACATAGGTTGAAGGTTTCTATGTTAATATAACTAGAAGATAATATTAAAACTTGACATAAATGTATTCCTGGCAGTTTCCATTTCAAAGTTATTCATGCTGCCTTTGTGGTTGAATGAGAATTTACTGCAGCAGGAATTACATATGCAGAGCCAAAAGTAATATACCTTTACTGTCCTCAGAGCCCCGTGAGTTCAAAACCTATAAAGCTGGACTACAATGAAGTATCTATATGGTAAGTAGTTACCAGAGGCAAGACAAAGTTAATTCCTTGAGTCAGAGCTTGAATTTCTACTTTGAAATCCAGATATAGCCTCTTATTTCATAGCAAAATTCTGTAGAACAATAAAGCATTGTAAAAAGAACAAGAACAGCCATTTTCTGTTCTGTTAGCCATTTGAAGATAAGAATTTATAGGGTTTTCCCTTCTCCATATAAAATTGTATGCTTTAGCCAACTTGTGAATACTTAATACTCATTGTGTTTTTTACATTTAATGAGAACTCCATCAAGAAAGATTTTCCATTATTCAATGAGATGTTTTCCTTTTCTCCAACTATATTGCCTGTGAGCAAAAAGCAGAAGATCCACTCACCAAAGTGCTTACAATGATGGATGCTGAAAATGCTGTTTTATTTTTAGAGATATACTTTTGTTTGATATCTCGAAACAAAATAAATGATGAGTATTGGTAATATGAAGTCTTCCAAGTCTGTAACTGCGCTCCTATTCCCCAGGATAATCTAATTAATCTTCTTTAGTCTTCTAATATTAATCAATATGTGTTTAATTTTTTAAAAGTACTATAGCATAGTACCTAAGAGTATGGCTTAGTAAGTACCATATTTAAAGATAGATTTGGGTGTGAATTTCAGCCTCATCATTGAACAGTTCTAGGATGTTAGGCAAGTCACTTCTCTAATCCTCAGATTACTGAACTATAAAACAGAGGCTATGCCTACATCTTAGGGCTTCTGTGAGGAGTAAACAAGACACACACACACACACACACACACACACACACACACACACACACACACACCAGGAATTGAGAGTGCCTGATGCTTAGCAGATAATCAGCAAATGGTAGATTATATTAAGTCCTGCTCTCAATTATATAACAGGTAAGTATGGTGGATATTTCTGATGCTAATATGTTAGAGGAAACTTACTACTCCTGCTATGGTTCCTGAAGAAAGTCCTAAAGTCCTGAGTTTTGGTTTCTTCTTAAAAGGTAAGAATTACCACTGGTTGTGTGCGATATTGCAAGTAATTGATCCATTATATATATTCTCTCATTTGGTCTTATTTCAAGCGTATGGGCTCCCACTGCACTGGAATTAAAATTATAGGATGAGAAGGAACATTTCAGTACCTGCTTATTTATCTCATTTTTCTGAGTAATCAGAAAAAGTTAAGGGAGTTTCAAAGAGGAATAGACCTTATGGAATAGTTACAGGTAAAAAGAAATCATGACAACACTGTGGGGGACTGCTGTCTAGCCAAAGGAGATTCATAGGGATGACTTCAGATGAGGCAGATGTCAGGAATGAAGAAAATGATGTAAACTTTAGGAGCAGGCAATGAAAGCTGCATATGGAAAAAAAATATGTGGAAGAGAATTGAGAACAGATGGTTTACTTTGAAAGAATACCTCTGTGCAGGCCAAGGGAGGAAATTATGCTTCGTCCAGAAGTTCAAGGGCTGTTTGAGATGGCTTAGCTAGAAGAGAATTCAGTATTACAATTTAGTTGAGTAATATATTGGCAAATTGTAGGTGTGAAGGTAAATGTGAGAAAGTTAGAGGGACTAGGTCCAAATCTTTTGTTTTTGTCTAGAATACTTTACTTGAGCAGTAGAGGCAGTCATATACCTGTTATAAATGAAAACATACACTCAACAACTGTCTATTAAGTGCCTCACCTCAAAGTTGTTAATATGTTGGCTCTAGAAAACATTTAGGGAGATATGTATATAGGTAGAATTTAAATATGTTGGGAAATTTTATAAGGGAGGTGATAATTTCTCTATTTAACCCAGATTTAGACTAGGTAGGCAGGAGGAAAGAAGGTTTGGGAAGCATAAATAATCAATAATAATAATAATAAATAACCAATGATGAGGCTGAAATTTACACCCAAGTCTATCTTTAAATAATTAGGAACAATTAAAATATTCCAAAGTGAAAATTTACCTTAATACTAACTGTAGGTTCTTTTCTGTTCACTATTCAGAGGGCAGATATTTGTATTTATTAAAAAAATGATGGGGCAGAATAAAAAATGAGACAAATTATTTGGAAACATATGTAAGGTAGTAGCAAATAATGCTAATATAACATCCATTTGACAAGAGAAAGTAACATTTCCAAAGCATTTGTCCTCTTCTACCTCCCAGTAATTGGCAATGAGAACATAAATCAGAGAGAATGCATATAATAGATGAATTTTGTTTACTTTGATAAACTTTTGCAGAGCCGGGAGTTTAGGTGATTACATGATCAGATAAAAAGATAAGACAAGCTGTAATTCAAAATCATGAAAAATAACTTCTAATAAAAACAGACTCACAAGACAAATAGATGACAGTTAATAGGCCTGGACTTTAAAATAACAATGCTCATTGTGTCAAGGAAATAAAAAAGCAAAATTGAAAATTTTAGCAAAAGATTAAAAACCATTTTAAAAAGCTAATAAAAATTCCAGAATAAAAAAATTCAAAAACTGAAATTAAGACCACGTAAGGTGGGTATAACAGTATGTTAGAGACAGTTGAAAGGGAAATTAGAGTATTAAAAGATAAACCTGAAGAAAAATTTTAGACTTAAGTAGAGATTAAAAAAAAAGGGGGGGGAGTAGAAAATGCAAAAAGAGAATTAGATACTAAAGGGGTATTGAGAAAAACTCTTATATACATGAATTGGGAGTTGCAGAAGTTAAAATGAGAGAAAAAAAGGGGTAGATGCAATATTTGAAGAGGTAATGAATGAGGATTTTTCAAAACTAATAAAAAAAGCTACACATTTAAGAAGAGTTAGAAAGCTCTATCAAAACAGTTAAACAAATTACACTTGGACACAGCATACTAAAATGTCTAAAAATATAAAATAATATTGAAAAACCCTTAAAAGTACACCTAGGAAAACACAGACTACCTTCAAAGGATCAACGGTAAGACCCAAGAGCTCATTCAACAGAAAAAGGTGGAAGCCAGAAGACAATGGGATATCTTCAAAGTACTGAAAGAATAGGACTGCCAAGTAGAAGTCTATACTCAGCAAATTATCCTTCAAAGAAGAGAAATAAAGGCATTTCCAGACCAACAGAGCTAAGAGAGTTTCTTAGCAGCAAACTTACACTGAGAAACACTTAAGAGTATTATTCTCCAGGCAGAAGGAAAATAAATAAAAGCTCAGAGATAGTGAAAATAAAGAGCAATGGAAAATGTAGATATACCAGTAAATCTGAATAAATATCTACACTAATAAAAGACAAACATGCAAATTGACCATACCTTCGCTACACCTTAAGCCACACCCACCAGCCAATCAGAGCAACTATATGCAAATTAACCCAACCAAGATGGCGGCCGGCAGCCATGGAGCTGGAGCAAGCAGGAGGCTTGGTTGCTGCAATGATGGAGGAAGCCAAGCTTCCCGCCCACCGCTGCCAGCTCTGAGCTCCACTCAAAGCAACAAAGTTTCAATTATAGAAGATACATAAACCCCAGATACCTGCTTTCAGCCGGCCATGGCCACGGAGCTGGAGTGAGCAGAAGGCTTCCCTCCCACCCACCCTGGCCGGCTCTGAGCTCCATTCCAGGCTACAAAGTTTCAATTATAGAAGGTAAATAAATCCCAGAATAAAAAAGAAAAAAGAAAAAAAGGAGAGGCTGGGAGCTTCCGTCACCGGGGGGGCTTGGCCAGCCTGAAAACAGCCCTCAGCCCCTCAGCCAGACTGGCCAGGCACCCCAGTGGGGAACCCCCACCCTAAAGGGGGTGTGGTCAGCCTGCAAACAGCCATCAGTCCCTCACCCAGGCTGACCAGGCACCCCAGTGGGGACCCCCACCCTGAAGGGGGTGTGACCAGCCTGCAAACACCCATCAGCCCCTTACCAAGGCTGGCCAGGCACCCCAGTGGGGACCCCAACCCTGTAGGGGGTGTGACCAGCCTGCAAATAGCCATCAACCCTCACTCAGGCTGGCCAAGCACCCCAGTGGGGACCTCCACCCTGAAGGGGGTGTGACCAGCTGCAAACAGCCATCAGCCCCTCACCCAGGCTGGCCAGGCACCCCAGCGGGACCCCTACCCTGATCCGGGACACCCTTCAGGGCAAACCAGGTCTCTATCCTATATAATAAAAGGGTAATATGCAAATTGACCCTAACAGCAGAGCGACTGGGAATGACTGGTCACTATGACACACACTGACCAACAGGGGCCAGATGCTCAATGCAGGAGCTTCCCCCTGGTGGTCAGTGCACTCTGCTCAGCCACAAGCCAGGCTGATGGCTGCCAGTACAGTGGTGGTGGTGGGAGCCTCTCCCGCCTTCTCAGCAGCGCTAAGGATGTCCAACTGCAGCTTAGGCCTGCTCCCCGCTGGCAAGTGGACATCCCCCGAGAGCTTCCGGGCTGCCAGAGGGATGTCTGACTGCCAGAGTGATGTCTTTCATCCCCCGAGGGGTCCCAGACTGCGAGAGGGCATAGGCCGAGCTGAGGGACCCTCCCGAGTGCACAAATTTTTGTGCACCGGGCCTCTAGTTAGCTATATAAAAGCCTAGTGATATCTTGTGGGGCTTAAAATATATGAATTAAAATGAACAAAAATAATAGCCAAGGACTTAGTTGGGGAGTAAATGGAATAATGTGGAGGGATAAACACAATTTATCTTATTCAAGAATGGATGTTGTAATCTCTGTAGTGCTGTAAATAGAAAGTCCTTTAATTTAAATTTAAATAGCTATACAAGGCTAATTGCTATTATTATTATTCTTATCTGAAGATGCTTTTAAATTGATTTTTAGAGAGAGAAAGAGAGAGAGAGAGAGACATCAATTGCTTTCCATATGCACCCACCAGGGGATTGAACCCAAAACCAACTGAACCACCTGGCTAGGGCCTAATGGCATTTACATGACAGGGAAATTTTAGAGTAAAAACACACACTCACACACACACACACATACACATGAAAAGTAAAGTAACTATTTAGTTACTAAAAATATACTAAAATTATGAAATCTGATTAGAAACAAAATAATAAAATACTACATAGGAAGCAATAAAACATGAGGCAAGAGATAAGCATGAAGGAAGAAGGACAAATAGAAACAAATAGTGGGATGGTATCCTATATAATAAAAAGATAATATGCAAATTGACCCTCACACCCTCACAAGATGGCTGCCTACGCCCAGGCTGGCAGGGGGGTTAGTGAGGGACGACCAAACAACTGAACAAGCAGGCTGTGTGGGGCAACCAGGCCGGCAGGGGCGTTAGTGAGGGACGACAAATGACTGAACAGCAGGCTGCGTGGGGCGACCAGGCTGGCAGGGGGGTTAGTGAGGGATGACCAAATGACTGAACAGCAGGCTGTGTGGGGTGACTAGGCCAGCGGGGGGCCGTGAGGGATGACAAGACTGGCAGGGGGGCAGTTGGGGGCGACCAGGTTGGCAGGGGGTCAGTAAGCGGCGACCAGGCTGGTGGGGGGGGGGCAGTTAGGAGCGACCAGGCCAGTGGGGGGCGTGCAATTGGGGGTGACCATGTTGGCAGGGGGGCATTTGGGGGCGATTAGGCTGGCAGGGGGACAGTGAGGGGCGACTAGGCTGGCGGGGGGGCAGTTGGAGGCAACCAGGCTGGCGGGGGTTTCAGTTAGGGGTGACCAGGTCGGCAGAGGGGGCAGTTGGGGCGACCTGGCTGGCAGCAGGGGACAGTTAGGGGTGACCAGGCTGGCGGGGGGGGGGCAGTTAGGAGCGATCAGGCCGGCATGCAGAGGCAGTGAGGGTGATCTGGCCGGCAGGGGGAGGGCAGTTAGGGGTGACCAGGCAGGCAGGCAGGTGAGCGATTAGGAGCCAGTGGTCCAGGATTGTGAGAGGAATGTCCGACTGCTGGTTTAGGCCCAATCTCCGGGATCGGACCTAAACCGGCAGTTGGACAACCCCTGAGGGGTCCCAGATTGGAGAGGGTGCAGGTTGGGCTGAGGGGACCCCCCATCCTCGTGCATGAATTTCATGCACCAGGCCTCTAGTACATATATATAAAACAAAATATGCCCGTCATTACACTTAATGAATTAGAGAGGATCGTCAGCCTAGATTTAAAAGCTACATGAGCACCGTTGTGTACTACTACATATAAGAACATAGAAAAGTTTAAAAATGAAAAAACATTGACACATAAATATTAAAAATAATGCTAGCAGAGGTAAATTAATACCACACAAGTAGATGTCAAGTCAAAGATTTTATCAGACAGAATGAAAAACATTTTATAATGATAAAATGTTTACTCCACTAGGAAGATACAGCGATTCTAAAACTGTACACACCTGATAACAGAGCTTCAAAATATACCCAGCAAAAGCTGACCGAACTAAAAAGAGTAGGCAAATCCACAATCACAGCAGATGATTTTAACAGAGCTCTTTCATTAACTGATAGAACTGAACAGACAGTAAGGCGGCAAGTTTTGGAAACTTTAAACAGCAAAGGCAGATCATTGAGTAAGTCTGGTGATGGGACTGGCTTAGAAGTCTTCCCTCTCCTCCATGTTCCCACTTGGGGGGTTTAGGAGGCATTACTCATTTGTAACTGCGAAGACAGAGGCGGCTGCTATGCTGTTCTTATCAGTCCCGAGAGCTGATAATGGTTACTGCAGCTAAATTTATATAGATGTTTATTTTTTCTAAAGTACTTGTCATAAAATTCCCATATCTGCGATGCTTATCTGTCTTTTGTAGATTAAAAAATGTCAACTTAGATCATGAGTGTTTTGGTCATGTTAAGACTTGTCTTTTGACTCCAAACCATCTGTTCTTTCTACCAAGATATTGTATAAAAGATGTCTTGTTAAGAACATTGAATTAGCCCTAACTGATTTGGCTCAGTGGATAGAGCATTGGTCTATGGACCTAAGGGTCCTGGGTTCGATTCTGGTCAAGGGCACATGCCTCGGTTGTGGGCTCGATCCCCAGTGTGGGGTGTGCAGAAGGCAGCCAATCGATGATTCTTTTCATTGATGTTTCTATCTCTCTCTCCTTCTCCCTTCCTCTCTGAAATCAATAAAAATATATTTTAAAAAAAGAACATTGAATTAGGAACAACCTGGCACCATGCCATCTTTTGGAGGCATGCTGTCTAGCAGACTGAAATGAATGTGCAGGCTGCAGACCAGGGTCTGGGAATTAACTGGTTGGTCAGGTAAGACACATAAACCTCCCTGGTCCTCAGCTTCCTCATCTTTAAAGTGGGGTGATAGTGCCTAGTTTATATAGCATTATTAAGAGTCTTAAGGGGATGACATCTGCATTTCCCAGGTTACACAGGGGATCTTAAGAAGAGCATCACCAGTCAGCATTTCTCTGGTTCCCTCACTTGCTCTGTGAGAATCCTACAATTACGAACGTCTCTGACTCTTTGCTACATAGTCTTTTAAAAAATTTATCTTTATTGTTGAAAGTTATACAGATGTCCCCCCCCTTTTCCCCCCCCCATTGATCCCTTCTAGCCTGCCCGCTGCCCCTGCCCCAGGCCTTCATCACACTATTGTCTGTGCCTATGGGTTATGCATATATGCATATAAATTTTTTGGTTAATCTCTTCCCAACCACCCACCCACCCACCCACCATCACCTTCCTTCTGAGATTAATCAGTCTGTTCCATGTATCTACTTAGTCCTTTTGAAAAACAGTGGAAGTACCAGAAAATGGAAGTAACTAGGCATGAATAAATGAAATAAAAACTTAAAAAGGTAGCATATATGAGAATAATTTGTAAATTCTAAAGCAATGTGTTAAGGAAACTGGATTTCTCTTCAGTGTCTAGGAAACAAATAGAAATAATATCTGGTCCTGCAGGCAAGATCCTACCTACATACTAAAAAAAAATAATTTGCTCTTCTGGTTATATGTTATATGGTGCTTCATTACCAGAAATGCCAAAGTAACGCTGGCAATGTTCAATGGAAAAGGAATCTATTAGAAGGGTATCAGCCAGTTCACAGCATTGATGGAGATGCTGGGGAACCATGTTCAAGAAAGTGCTCAAGATAAAAAAGAAGGTAAGGCAGGATCATCTCAGGAACAGTCTGCTTAGGACGGTCCCAACAGCACCAGCTCTGTAGGGCCCTGCCCAGCAAGCCTTGGGTTCTTGGCTATCAGTGCAGCAAATAACCTTGGACTGTCCTTGAGCTTTATATCATTCTCTAAACAAATTCCAAGTCCTAGGCTTGAGACACTGGCTCACTCCACTGAAATACAACCCTTCCCCCTAACTGCCTCCCTTCCAGGTGTGGTCCTGCCTCCCACCTGCCTTGGAATTCCCCACAAGCAGGAAGGGTATTTGGATGTTGGTCCTGGACAGCCCCGAATGGCAAATGCCATTTCCAGGTGAGAATGAGAAGCGAGGGACCATGCACTCCAAATGCATGCTTTGGATAAATGAAAAACATAATTTCCAGAGATGGTATAAACTGGTTAGAGTTTTCATATAAAGTTAGTGGGGAGAGATAAGACTAAAATCTCACTATTTCCAATTCCCACTCTGCCCCGTCTCCCTTGAGGACTTTCGCTTCATCGACTTAATTCATACTGTTTATAGATGCTTCAGAGAAAAGATGGACAGGTGGTAGATTTCAAAAGCCAATGCCATTTCCTGGTCTGTGTCGTGGATACTATTAGACTTAGGTTGGGCTACACAGAAGACGAATAGCTATGAGAGTGTGGTAACAAAACTGGGTTATTTAAATATATGGAAATTAGCAGGCATTTTACTTTGTAAGTGCATTTATTAAGAGGTAAGCAGAGAGATAAATAGGTAAAGAGAAGATAACTCTATCTTACATTGAATATGTAAAGTATTTTAAATGAATTCACCTTTAATGGGGTACAGATGAAATTCTGAGATAGACTGGTGCAGCCACTATGAAAAACAGTATGGAGTTTCCTCAAAATAATTAAAAAATAGAACTGCTGTTTGACCCAGGGATTCCACTTCTGGGAATATATCCTAAGAATCCTGAAACAACAATCAGAAAGTATATATGCACCCTATGTTCATAGCAGTATTATTTACAATAGCCAAGATCTGGAAACAGCTCAAGTGCCCATCAGTAGATGAATGAATAAAAAAGTCGTGGTACAATGGAATACTATGCAGCTGTAAAAAAGAAGGATTTCTTACCCTTTGAGAAGCATGGATGGACCTGGAGAATATTATGTTGAGTGAAATAAGCCAGTAAAAAGAAGACAAATATCACATGATCTCACTTATTTGTGGAATCTAATGAACATAATAAACTGACGAACAAAGCAGGTCCAGAGGCACTGAGGCATGGAACAGACTGACATATCTCGGAGGAGGGGGGTGGGGAGAGATGGGAAGAGATTAATCAAAGAACTTATACGCATATATGCATAACCTATGGACACAGACAATAGTGGGGCAAAGGTCTGGGGTGGGGCAGAGGCTGGGAAGAAGGTATTACAGGGGGGCAGATTGGGGGACATCTGTGATACTGTCAACAATACAAAAAAATAAATTAAAAAACTTAACACATAAAATCAGAGGGAAAATATTTTGTGGTGTTTCTTTAAGAATTGTCAAATTAATTTCTTTTTAAAGGTACATAAACACACACTCGCGCACAACTATTTCCTTCATGGCTGAGCCTTAGAAATTCCAAGTTATTTTTGGTGCCAGGTTTTAATCCAGAGGAAGTTTTAAGGCTGAGTTGAAACCCCCTGAAAGCAGAGGTTACAATGGAAATGCTGACAGAGTCCGTGCCATGGCCACATTTGTGAGTACAGTTTTATTAAAACAATAAGCAACTTTTGTTCAAGTGCAAGTGACTGTAAAAACAGCAGAAAAAGGGCCCCTTCCTGAGTCTCATACCTAATCTCGCTCTGTTATTTCCTTGCTGGGGCTCTGGGCCTGAGCTTGCTGGGCTGTGCACGCAGTTATTGGCCTGCAATCAACCACTGAACCCCAGCTCCTTTAGAAAAAGGCCAATGAGATAGCAGGAGAGGGCGCTGTGGAGGCGGCGTGGAGACGGAGTGTGTGCTCAATCAGGGTACACTTAGGACTGACACCGGGCTCCGGGTTTTAATTTCCTAATTTCCTTTGCATGTACTTCTATTCCAGATGATTATCTAACAAGTCATACGGGCCTTCTTCTTTATTGCCAAGTAACATATCAAGGTCTAAATAATACCTCATGTGGCGCCCACTGTGCGTGCTCAGGGGACCGATGGAAGAAAACAGGGAGGCCAGAAGGCTCCCCTCCCTGCACCACGCAGTCAGCAGACCAGGCGGAGCTGGTTCATGCTCTTCACACCTGAAGGTTCCAAAGAGAGTCTCAGTGACCCCAGGAGGAGGGGGGCCATGAGGAAAATGAAAGTGCCCTGCTCCCCAAAGTGCCACCACGCACAATGTTTGCCAATGATATGAATCCAGCAGGAGAACAGGACCATCCTAGAAACACGTCTCAAGGAAATGAAGAAATATCACTGGGCCAAACTACAATGTGAAGGAAAGGGGGTCAAATATGATGAATCCCCCCCCCCCAAAAGGCATTACAAAGAAACTTTGCCTCTGCAGGAAGGCCCTGAACGTAACAAAAGAGAATGAGATGTTGGAAATGGGTAGGCTGCAGGCAAAAGCTCAGTGGGTTGACGAGAAGTTTTCCATTGCCCAGATTAGCACCACTTGGGGTGAACTGGGGTGACTAAAATTCATGATGGCCAGTGCACACCCCAGAACAATTAAGTGAGAGATTCTAGGGTTTGGGGCTGAGATGTACATTTGTATTTTTTAAAGCTCCTACGTGATTCTGGGGTACAGTCTAGGCCAGTGATGGCGAACCTATGACACGCATGTCAGAGGTGACACGTGAACTCATTTTTTTGGGTTGATTTTTCTTTGTTAAATGGCATTTAAATATATAAAATAAATATCAAAAATATAAGTCTTTGTTTTACTATGTTTGCAAATATCAAAAAATTTCTATATGTGACACGGCACCAGAGTTAAGTTAGGGTTTTTCAAAATGCTGACACGCCGAGCTCAAAAGGTTCACCATCACTGGTCTAGGCTGTGGAGCACTGACTGAGAGGGACCTAGAAGCCTCAGAAGTACTGAACTTTCAACTGAAGGGAAAACTACAGATGTCGGTGGCAAGACATTTCCTCTGGGCAATTTACTGGGCCCCTTTGCCTGTTAGCAGCATTCACAATTGGGTCCTCTGGCTCACGGCCCAGTTGGTAGAATGTCTATAGCAGATGTTTGACTGACATTAACAAATGGAAGCTTCCAAACGTTTCCTTGCCTAACAAGTAACAGCAGGACCTTGTTTAGATAATGATCGGTAGTGCTCAAGCTTAATCCCCTTAAAATTGCCATTTCTTCCTCTCTTACACCAGCTCGTTGACCTTTGGATGCACAAAGCCACGTTGTAGATGGCAGCAAGCTGGTGTCCAGACTAACAGAACAGTCACTTGAATCGCCACGCATCCCATCTCATTTAGTCATTAAGACTGAAATGATGGAAGGCGGCTGATTATTCCAGCTATCCAGATGATCCCATCCTGAAGGACTGCTCTGCGTTCAATCAATTCTTTCTTCATCAGCTGTTCTCAGGGCCAAGCTGCTGAAGCGAGTGGACACACTTGGAATGTGGAAAGGACAAAGTCAAGCCCAGCTGGGACTCACCCCAGAGCCTGTGGAAGCAGTCTTTTCCTCGTGTGCTCTTAATGTTTCGTGTTTTAGTCATATTTTCACGACTGTAAACTGTTACTTTGGGCAAAGGGTTGTTTCCAAGCAGCCGATGAGTTGCATAGATGTACCCAGGCGGATTACTGATTCGTTTATAGGCAACGTCTTTCAGCCCCCATGCCTCTCACTCCTCCCACTGTTCCTGATTAATACACATGAAGGCGGGGCCTGTTGGTGGCCACTAGGAGCCAGTGGTTGGCAGCCCTGGCTGCATCCTTTAGCTGCTCTTGGAAGAAGCTGAAGCAGAACCAGGAGCTCTTGAGGTCACTGTCCACCTGCAGCTGGACCACAATATGCTAATCAGCAAATGCCATCAAAGAGCTGCCCTTCTCTGCACTCCAACCTAGATGCAGGGCTGATGGAGCAGGCCACGTGACACGTTTCGTTTTCATCCTTCTTGGAGACATCTCAGAATACTCAATGAGCAGCTCCCCCCTCTCCCCCTCTCCTTCAGTCCCTTTGGGAGCAATCCATGGTTCTGAATTATTTTTTAAATGAAAGTCATGATTTCCTTTTGAACTAGGTAGTTCCTAGATGAACTACCTTCATCTTTGAAGCATAATTTGAGCGAGGCGATGGATGAGACAAGTTTATGTTTGCCATGATTTACTGTCCACAAAGAGTTTTGATAAATGTAATCTCCTGAATTTCTCACACCTTCTTTGTAAAGATGCTGGGGCAGACCTTGCTAGCCCTTCTAGATAGAGAGGGAAAACGAGACTTATTGATACTGAGAGATTTGCCTCAGCAGTCAAATGTGCTTTTAAATGTGTTTTACCAATTCTATGGGATTTTATGTTTTGTTTTTAACAATAGAAGGGCCTAGCCACTGGGGATCTCAGAACACACTCTTCTGAGCAAGAGAAACCCAGGTAAATGTGACCTCAGAACACTGAATTCCTTATGAAGTCATTTTTGGAAGTTGAGCTGAGACTTCCTATCCAGAAGCCTGCCCGGGCTCCCCGGGCTCCTGCCACGCTGTCCCATCTGTGTCCTGCTATCCCACAGTCCCAAGTCAGCCTCAGTCTCCAAGGCATCAAGTTGCAGAATTCCTGTTTCTTTACAATGAGCTCCCCATTAGTGTAGGGAAACTGTCAACCAACCAAACAGCCTCGTTCACCTGGGGCCGAAGCTGTTTTCCTCTTTGCAGCAAGATGGCGAGAGCCAAGATGGCGGCAAGATAGAGGTGTCCACTGGCCTGTGGGTGGCTAGTGACCAGTGGAGAGTGGGTTTCCCCAAAAGCATGTGGTCGGGCAGATCCTGGTGAAAGGAGCTGCGAAGAAATGTTAACAGTGGTGGACAGGAGATGGGGTCTGAGAGGGTTTCCTGCTTTATCTGCAAGCTCTCAGTATGTGTGAGCACAAAAGCTCAGCCAGGGACCGAGTACCATCAGGACCACATATTCAGCCCAAGAGATGCAGCACCTGTGTCTTAGAAGGAAGAAAATCAACTGCAAAGGGGCTCTAGAAAAAAGTGGGTTGCAAACAGCAGTGGGCGCCAGGCCTCCCAGGTCATCTGGAAAATGCAGTGTCCTAGCCTGGAAGGAGTGGGTATTGCAAAGGTCAAGACTGCCAGGCCTCCTCAGGCTCTGCTTGTAGCTGTTTAACTTGTTTTAAACTTAGCTATTGGAAAACATTTTGTATTAATTAAATTTAGCCTTAGAGTCCTAGAAAAAGGGTGAAAAACAATATTATCTGAGAAATCATGTGCGTGTTGTGGGAGGTGATATGCCAGGGATCCACAGATATACTATTTTTGGTAATCATGATAAAAATGAAGGATGATAAACATACTTTATGAGACATAATTTTATCTTTGTGTTAATAGTGTTCAAGGGAGTTTACTTTGAGGAGTTCTAGGCCTCCCAGGTCTTTTCTTTACTGTAGTACTTTAAAATTTCCCTTCTAATTCTTCTATCCCAACTTCCTATTTAAATGAGAGAGAGATGACTGAACAGGAGGGGCATAATAATTTATTTAAGTAAAACTCCTATTTTTCAGAGAGCAAACTGAGGGTCAGAGAAATTACTTGATTTGCTCAAAGTCACACATCTGGTTAGAGGTAGGACTAAAACAAATCAAATATGTAGTGAATTCTTGTTCCAGTTCTTTTTTTTTTAGTCTTTCCAAATAGACAGTGAAAACCATTCATAAAACAGGTGAAAAAAAAAGAGGCAGACAAGAATTTTGAAGCACAGGGTTTTCCCAGAATGTCACAGACACTCAAAATCATCAATGGCCACCTTTGGCTGACCTTGGTCTTCTCCAAATTTTCCTTTGGACATCTATTATAATTCTGGATGTCATTTCTGATGTTTTGGTGCATCTTAGTCGTCAATTTAGAAATGGATGGAGTATTAATATTTAATCACTCTTTCTTTTCTGGTAAAATCAAAATAATAATGCAGCAGGTCCTCAAATAATAGCATTTTTGTTCAACATCATTTCATTATGCCATTGAGGAAGTGCCCTAGGAACTTAACTCCTGTTTATAACAATTAACCTGTGGAAAACTGGTTTTGTTATATATCCATTCACTTAAAGTCACAGAACCTATCAATAATGTTAAGTGAGGACTAACTGTATAGGTATGTAAGAATTCTATTTACTTGCTTGTATCCCCACTATTCTGTAAAACTTCATGAAGACAGAAGTAAATGGTCTTGTTTACTGTTATATTCCTGGTGCTTGGCACACAGTAAATGCTCAATAAATACCGGTGCACTTTTCAGGCCTTTTTCAAAGTACCTGCCTTGAAAGCCAGCAAGTACTTGGGCCTGCATTCAGCATATCTGACCACATAAAACATTTTCCAGGTCTAGGATAAATATGTTTTTAAGAATACGCTGAAAGAGGCTAGCAAAAGCATTTTCCTTTCTACATTTGTGCCAACAATTGGAGAGCAACTTTTCTAGTAGTGAGAAAAATGTTCATTCATAGGCATGGTTTCACCTAGGATAGAGTAGTGTTTTTGCAATCATTCAGTAAACATTCATTGGTTATGTTTTCCAAAGTGATTTTGCACGCAGCTTCTTTTGATTTTATAAAATCCATATGAAATAGGCGAGACTGGCATTATTATTATTATCATCTTTAGCTTACCTAGGTGGGAGGTGCAGTGATTTAGACCATTTCCTGTCAAAGAGGATACTAAAAAAATAATTAAAAAAATCTTGTTGGGAATATGGACACAGACCTTACTCAAATTCCCCAAGCCCTGTGCTTCCTCCTGAAAAAAAACCACTGCTTTGGTAAATTCCTCATAATAACTTTCATCCTTTTAAATGCATTGGCGATCATGGTCCTGTTTCTGTGTCTCCAAGGGACTGTAGAGTTACTCGAGGGAAGGGGAGGTTAGCAGATTCATGGAAGTTTTCCCCTTCTCTATGCACTCTGCTCCTATACTGGGAAATTTGGGGCCTCTCTGCTCCTGTAATAGGAAATTTGGGGCCTCTGTTACATGCCTTGATGTCAAATCTACTCTTCCAAAATCGTATAATCCTAAAATCCCTAGTTTACAAAAAGCTGTATGTTGGTCTTGGGGAAAATGTATTGCAACCAAGTGCTAAAATGACAATAGAATTTGGATAGTTCCTTTGCGTTCACAGTAATAAAATTTCAAGTCAACTTAACAAATGATCATTGAGAACTGTCTATGATTAAGGTAGACCTTGTCTTTACAAACCTAAGTAAGGCGTGTTCCCTGTCTTTAAGAAATATGTAGTTTCAAGGAAGAGACTGACCTAAACAATTAACTGTGAACACTTGTTGAATAAGCAGTGCTATTGGGGTGCACAGGAGGGATTAATTTAACTTGGTCACATCAGGGTCATTTTACAGGTGATACAAAAACTGACCTTTAAAAGATAAAATAGATTTTGTTAAGTGATAACTGTCATTCCACGTGAAGGATATGTTATGAGCAAAGGCCCAGTGGCATATGATGCAAGGCTTTTAAAGGAAGGGGAGAAATCTGTTATGGTTAAACTTTGAGGAGGAACTGATGGAAAATCAACATGGGAAAGCATATTGGACCACAGTGTTGAATCCTTGCATATCAGATCCTACTTGTGCTTTTGGCTCTTTTAGAGGGGAAATCTGGTGGGCAGATGTAGGTGGTAGGACTTCAACATCATCTCAAACATGATCCCCGGCTTGTGGACCATATGTGATTAAGCTGCACCCATGTGATTTGATAATGTGATTTTAGCAGACTTTTACAGGAGATGGATCTATGACACAAAGACCATGTGACACTTACCATGTCATACATAATAGATGTGGTGAAATACATGACCTACTGCAGGGCTTCTCATCTTGCATGTGTATGCAAAACACCTGGGGAGCTTTGTAAATGCAGATTCTGATTCAGTAGGTCTGGGCTGGGCCCTGAGTTTTTGCAGTTTTAATAAGCTCCCAAGTCAAGAGTCTGGTCCAGGCTTTGAGTAGCAAAGACCTTTTTCACTGAACAAAAGCCCTGTCTGTTATAAGTCTCCAATGGAGCCCTGGTGCTTTTTGGATATTTGTGAGACAGGGAAAATTATTTAACTTTGCCGAATATCTTGGCTTTCAGGCAATTGTCATTTTAAGGACATTGATGTTAATGCAAAGAGCTTGCTTAACCTCAGAGGACTACGGAAGTTACCTCGACTAAGATCTTCCAGGAAATGATTACAAAGCACCAGATTAAATGTACGATAAGTGACATCACTTACAGTTAGATATTTTCCTTGGGAGTAAATGTCTAGGCACTGAAACAATAAAGGAACTTTAGCGATGTCTTATGTAGACGGATGCTACCTGTCGTGGTCTCAGAAGAATCAGAATATGGACCCCTTCAGTCTAAGAGAAGTAGATTTTGCCTGGAAAGCCAAAGTTTTAGTTTTGCAGTACCTTTATCATTGGGTCATTATGGAAAAAGGTGTGGAACATCCTGGTCTGATCACATCACTTCAGACTCTATAAACATCGCTGATTCCCTCGGATCACCAGCCAGCTGGTGTCCTCATGTTCCCTGGACATCTCCAATTGATGTTCATTGAATCAGTTAAAGGACGATGACTAGCTGTACTTCTCCACACCACCATTTGCCCTGATTTCCCACTTCTGTTCTCTTCTAAGGGGTACACAATATTCCGCTGTGAATTGAATTACTCAGAAAGATTGGAAATTTTAAAACAAGCCAGAGTTTTGTAACTGACAATATTTCTGGAAAAAAGCTTCTCCACTGAATCTGACAAGAACAAGATCATTCTATCTTTAAAAACTTTCTTGCTGCAGGATATATGCTGGACAAGATGGTTTACTTTTGATTCTCATCACTGAGCTAAGAATTTAAGACCAGACCATTTTGGCCGGTTTGGCTCAGTGGATAGAGCGTCGGTCTGTGAACTGAAGGGTCTCGGGTTCGATTCCGGTCAAGGGCATGTACCTTGGTTGCAGGATCCTCCCAAGCCAGGGCCCTGGTAGGGGCTCCTGCAAGTAGCAACCAATTGATGTGTTTCTCTCACATCGATATTTCTCTCTGTCTTTCCCTCTCTCTTCCACTCTCTCTAAAAATCAGTGGAAAAATGTCCTCAGGTGACGATTAAAAAAAAAAAAAGACCAGACTATTTTGCTATGGCATTGTTGAGATTAATGTTTACTTAAAAAACAACAACAAAACCCTGTCATTTGTTTTAGCTACCTCCTACTAATGGGTACTCAAAGACCAAAACAACAACAACAACAAAACAATAACAAAACACACACACAAAACCCCCCAACCCCCCAAACATAAAACCTTCTAAGTCAGCGGTTCTCAACCTGTGGGTCGTGACCCCTTTGGCGGTCGAACGACCCTTTCACAGGGGTCGCCTAAGACCATCCTGCATATCAGATATTTACATTACGATTCATAACAGTAGCAACATTACAGTTATGAAGTAGCAACGAAAATAATTTTATGGTTGGGTCACAACATGAGGAACTGTATTTAAAGGGCCAGAAGGTTGAGAACCACTGTTAAGTCATTGAGAACTGGATCCCTAAAGGAATTTGAAGAAATAAAGAGATTATTTCCTCTAAAGAAAAGAGTGTGTGTGTGTGTGTGTGTGTGTGTGTGTTGGGGGGGAGGGTAAGGGGGTGAAAGAGAGAGAGAGGGAGAGGGAGAGGGAGAGAGAGAGAAAGAGAGAGAGAGAGAGGAATTAGGGCAAAGTTTGTCTGATTAAGCTAGCAAGTATAAAATTACTTGAGGGTCAAATTTAGACCTGGGTTTCATCTTTCATACACACACACAAAAATTAGTTTTCATTTTTGTTTTGTTTTGTTTGAGAAACACATCTTAAAAGTACCAAGCACTTTTTTATGAGTAAGGATTCGTCAGGAAATAAAACAACTCCAAGATTTTTCAACAAAAAAACATGGAAAGAAGTAATCTCTAACCAAAGAACACTTATTTCCAATTCAAGTATCTTGATATTTCAGTGTGCTGGCAGGTTTCATAAAGGCTTTTAAGATATTTTAAAATGAACTCAAATTGTCCATGGGTGAGTCATTAAATACTAGTTACATAGAATAAGAACCCCAAACACATATTAAATTTTCCTGAAGAAAACCAGTGTATGGTCAAATTATGCCTGGATGAGAAATCAGAAAATTAATTAAGATTAGAATCCACAGTTGGCATTTACTGAATGACCGACTCCCTACCTACCTGCTCATCTACCTACTTGACATGTAGAAGTGACTGCGGTTGAGTTCTTCAACTTCTCTGATCTTCAGTTCCTCGTATTTAATACGGGACTGAGACTACTTGCTCTGCCCCCTTCCAAGGGCCGTCTTAGAGACCACAAGAGGACAGGAATGTGAAAATGCTTTGTGGATGTTAAAGTGCGACACAAAACCAAGGAAAGACAGTGTTTGTGCCACGATTGTGCAGTCTAGCGAACACGCCGTAGTTTCTATTTGCAAAAGTTACTGTTCATTTTGAGAGTCACTGCAGATCAGGCTGCATGAGAAGTGGATTGTGAGATGGAGAGTAGCAGGCAGGAGGTCTGTTAGGGAGCGCTCTGGGACCCATACCTTGGAAGGGAAGAAGCAGAATTGGGCTGAGGGAAGAGCTGAGCTGTGGGGCCATTTCAATGGGGCTTCAGCTAACACTACGGGAGCTCTGAAGCTGATGTGATGCTTCAGAGTTGTCCAAGGCGGTGCAAGGGGCTGTGTGACCATCAGCCATGGCGTGTGGGCTTCCCGGGGAAGGGGGCATGGGCTTCAACAAGGTCCAGGATATAAATTCATTATTCCTGGCAGGGATTCTGGGTATAAAGTGCTTTTAGCTAAAATATTAGGATAGTCAGATGTTCTTTCATTTAGGCCGGATCGTGTTAGTGTCTCACCGTGTTTTGCTAGATTTCTACTTAAATAGTAAGAGTCACATTAAAAATGTTTCCCTGCAAATATGGTTAGAGTGGTTCTTCCTGATCTTCACAATTCTAGAAAGCCATATTTTGTTTCAAATGTAATGATAAAAATATTTACGAAAGTAGTATTTTTAGCTTCTAGCATTAGCTTAGCATCTTCCAGAAAAATATTTGAACTGATGATTGAAGAATCTTGCAGGACCCCACTGTCTTTCTGAAGACAGGGTGACCATGCACATGACTGTGTTCTACATGTCAGGACAATGTTGTCACTTTCCACACAGAGAGCATCTCGCTTGTCACTCAGGATCAGCCATGAGGTCCTACTGCTCTTCCCACTTTATAGGTGATGAAAACAAGGCTCAGAGAGCGCCATGATTGCCACAGGGTCACACAACAGAAAATGGCAAAAACAGAACAAACACGCACTTTCTGACCCTTACAGCCCTCCTTTCTCTCCAACACATTCTCTCCAAATAGAGGATTGGCCTCCATATGATTTGAGTTCTGTGCTTAGCTTTATTCCCTAAGTCAGGGTGGTCAGCTGTCACCCCTCCGCCATTTCCTGAAATTAAAGTCCAGTAATTTTTATCCATCTGTTCATTTGATCATAAATATTTTCTGAGTATTTCTAAGGTGACAGGGTTGTACTAGGCTCTGGGGTATGAACATAGACAAGACACAGTGCCTGCTCTCAAGAAGCTTAATGTCTACGAGTTCTGGCCTAACACCTGCTTCCAAAAGTTTTTGGATATAGAGCGGGTTTCTTTCCATTGCGCTAAGGAAGAAAGGCTCTGTTGCATACTTTTTTTTTGAAATCTCAAGTATACTTTAAAAATTGTGATGCACAGGATACAACAGCAGTCAAAGAGTACAGAGTCCATGAACGTGAAGTACCATCATGCCAGGTTCCCTGACTTCTAAGGAGTGGAGGTGGAAGACAAGAGGAAAGAAAGATTTCTAGAATGTTCTAATTTTTTTTTCTGAAAATAAAGCAAACCCCCCAGATAGAGAGCTACATATCTATTGTAATGCAGAGAGTAAATGAATGTCTTACCTATTATCTTGAGAACACTTCTGCTCTAACATTTCAGTTGACAATTCAGAAGACATCCTGAACAATGACATGGAATAATGATTTTATAATGATTATGTAACCAAAATACAGGAAGGTGCTGGAGAGTGCTAAAAAGTTATTATAGAATAAGCAAAATACTACCTCTGAGATGTTTTCAATGTCTATTTGTTTTGGCATTAAATTTAGAAGTTGCTAAAAAAAAAATGCGACGATTAGAGCCACCTGCGCCAACTGTCATAGCTAGAGCTGGAAAAGGCCATTGACTTTGACTCATGTAATGATCGGGGAGGGAGCCAGACTTGTTCAGTCAATTGAAATTCTGTATGCTTCATAGTAATGGGGCCTACACACTGAAATACATTCATTTTCCTATTTGCTGCTGGCTTTAACGCCAGTGATCAGGAGTTGACTTTTCTGCCCAAGGGCTATTAAAATGACTTTACATAAACAAGGCTGAGTAGTCTTTTCCCAATATAATGCTTTTATATATATTTGGCAGAACTGGCTTTGGATTGCTAATAAAATGATAACATATGAGATAGTAGAGTTGTTGTTTTTTAAGGACAAAATATATTATTTTTAAAAATATATTATTTATTGATTTCAGAGAGGAAGGTAGAGGGAAAGAAAGATGGAAACGTCAATGATGAGAGAGAATCATTGATCGGCTGCCTCCTGCACCCCCCACACTGGGGATCGAGCCTGCAAGCTGGGCATGTGTCCTGAATGGGAATCAAACCAGGACCTCCTGGTTCATAAGGTGATGCTCAACCACTGAGCCATGCCGGCTGGGCAAAATATATTATTTTTAAAAGAAAATTAGGAATGTATGTCATTTTGGTTTTTTTTGTTTGTTTTGTTTTTTTTACCATGTTACCTTTTATTTCCATTGAAAATACTTAGCTTATTACCAGATGTCCAAATTTTGGAGGTAAAGAGTAAATAGCATATAAAAGATGATGTAAATATTTTCCAGATACAACAACTTGAGGATCTGAATGAGCTTTTTGGATGGCAAGTGGAGTCTACCATTGGGTATTCCAAAGAATAAGCTAATAATTAAACAGTATGATGACTTCTTATTTAAAAAATAATCAATAGATCCAAAGTTACATAAACTAGTAAGAATTTTTTATGGTCACATCTCTAGAAGCAGGTAGTATTGACTGGGACAGGGTGTATCTTTCATGCATACAATTTCCTTTAATTTCCTTTATGGTGGCAACAGTTCTATTTGGAATAAAATAGATTTTTGTTACTATTGGCTTGTATAACTTCTTATAAGGGGCCTAAGACTAGCAAATTACATTGATATGACTATTTTAGTAAATGAATATATATTGATGTTAGAAGAAATACATATTAGATGTATCTATAAAAACATATTCTGTTATAAAACTCTCAACACCTGAGATTAGATTTTAGATCATAGATAAATTCCACATTTTCTGATTGTAAGATAGTTTATATTTTAATATTCAGAAGATATAACATTAAGAAGAATAAAAAAGATGCTTTTCTTTTTTTTTTACAAGAAAATATTTTGGAAATTGTTACTATTGGACTCTCGTAGGAAAAATTAGGTCATTTTTAGCCCATTTGGGTGTGTTAAGAGGATAACCTATTCTAGCTTTTCTGCTTTAAGGGGACAGATTTTCTCAGAGGAGTCTATATACTGTAAACATGAAGCATAATTCTGTTTGTAACACTAGCTTCAGATATATAAAAAGATGATGAAGCCAGAATTCTTGCAAAATCTTTGAAGTTACTGATAATCACCAGCTTTTAAAAATGTTTTGCATTTTTAGAATACTTTTTGAATGCTTCCACTTTTCCTCATTAAAATAGTGTAAATTACTCAACAGCTTAAAAACTAACTGATTATTTGATTAATAATGAACAATGAACAAGAAACAAATTTTCCAGAAACAAGGGAAACATCTTGGGCTTCAACTTCAGTAACTAGATTAAATAAACATTTGACTTCCCCTGTAATATCAGTCCCATTTTCCTGACATGTATTTGTGAATTTATTTAATGGAATGGGGTAATCGTAGATAATAGCACTGGCTAAAAGATAACAGTCTTATTGATGTAACTACCAACCAATTCATAATTGTAGACTGAACAGAGGTATGAAATCAGCACGGTTTGTAGTGTACAGACCATTGGGTATGAGATCTTGTAGGAACTTATTGCTTCCATTCTCTGGGCTGAAATATAAGGTCAAAGAAACCAAATATCTTGGAGGCTATGAAATATAATAATTAATTTCATGTAAGCAAAATACTTGTATAATATTCTTGAGTCATGTATGATGGGAATGGGTAGGAAGGAGGAATGCAAAGTTATTGCCCCTAATTCAAGAAAGGGGTAGGGAGTGTTTTCTAATACTAACTGTAACTGTTTAACCCTAACTCCATCACCTAATACAATATCTAATTTCTAGGTACTCAAAAAATATTTTTTGAATTGTATGAAAATAAGAGAGAGAGAAGAAGATTAGGAAGAACAAAAGAAAAGGAGAGAAATAAACACACTTTCTAAAGATTCTGAAACCATGAATTCAACTCTTTGTTTTTCATGACCAATGGTTGTTAATTTCTCTGAATCTCAGTTTCCTCAGTTGACAAATGGAGATGAAAGATCATCTACTTCACAGGACAATCATCTGAAATAATGAGATAATAGGTAGGAAAGTTGTAAAACAGACAGTGCTATTCAGACATAAGATGTAATTGGTGTTATCAAAGTTCTGGCAGTTGGCGAAATCTTGGTAGATGCTTCCTTTCATAATGTGCAAGAAAGAGCTGTACTGGAGGGTTAATTCTGAAGTACCACCTAATGGAAGTATTATGTCAGACCATCTCCATTATGAATCTGGTTCTCTCAGGAACATTATGCTCTGTATGTATCTCATCCACTTACGTGCAGTTAGGAGACCAACAAGCTTCTGCTGCATATTGGAGACCATTTATTTGGTCTGCTGCCTATTCCATTTAAATTCACTGTATTCAGCGTCATTTCGACTTGTTCCAATCACAAAACAATTCTGTGTGTGTTTTTTCCTGCTCCCAAATTTGGCTTATTTAGATAATATGTTGTTAACTCAAGATAATTACTTCTAATCTTTAGCCAGGTGTCATGAAATCCCCAAAACAGCAGACCTTAGACTATGTGAGTGGGTGAGAAGAAGTTTGTAAGGAAACTAATCCATTCTCTCATTATGTGCACGAGACAGCAGGTGTGGGAGAGGTCAAGTTACTTACACATGTTCACACAGTCACTCCACAGGGCTTGGAATAGAATTCAGGTAAACAAATTCCTATTTCACCTTTCCATTAAACCAAGCCAACTCCCCAAAGGTTAGAAACCTTGAAATTCTGCATTGGAAAAATATATAATTGCTGGATATTTGAATGGATATAAATAGTAGTCCAAGATGAATGATGAAGTCCACAAAATAAAAATAAAATTAACTGTGTTTCCCTAGAAAGATATTATGTATTAGCACTCTGACTTTACTTTGTATTATGAATATAACATCGATCCTCTTGCTGTTTCCAACTACAGGATTAATGCTAAACATAAAAGGTCACCCCTGACAATTGGGAGGGTAAACATTAATGTAATTGTGTATTTGATTGATTCTGACACACAATATACTCTCCAGTTACATGTTATTCTGTACCTTTCAACTAGAACACTAGATGCTTCTTTAATTTTGGGTTTGGAGGTCATCCATTGCCCTTGAGGTTAAAATATAGCTCTGTTTCCAATTCACAGATAAATCAGACAGAAATATATTAGAAATAACTGGCAAGCAGGTTGGAAGCTGGAAACAGCAGAAAAAGACTGGGTATTTGTTGGAGAAAGTGCATGCAAAGACCTTACATCATGGTCCTGGCACCCACTGCTGGCTCAGCAGCTTGTTTTAGTATGGGTTCTGCTATAAGCAAACCAGTACCAGGGCTCTCTCTCTCTCTCTCTCTCTCTCTCTCTCTCTCTCTCTCCTACTCCAATCTGGAAAACATTAAAGCAACAAGATAATTCTAAAGAAAAGAGGAAAAAGCAGAATAACTTCAAGTCAGCACTGTGCCTGAGCCCTGATCTTTATAAGCACATTATAAAACATCAAAGCCAAAACTGAATAAATGGAAAAAACATGGTACTGATTGGTTATAGAGAAATCAATTCGACAATATAAACTCTTCACATGCACATAATGATATGCAAATATTGTTCCTTTTTATAGCAATTCATAAGTTGCAGTGAAATAAAGATTTTGAGCAATAGGCAAAGTTAAGAAGTAGATCCTGAATGATTTATAGAAAAATGATCATTTACATGAGGTTTTCATTAACGCCTAGAATCATGTTACTTGATGTTTGAAGATGCTTGGTGAGAACTAAGCAGAAGAGACCATTTTTCCCCCTCTGGAATATCAGTTTAATAAGGGAAGAATGTTTTTAGTTTCTCAATTAGAAGAGTTGAGACTAATCTTTGATAGTTATTTAGTAATAAAAACTGCAATTCATTGCATCTTCATGAAAGCAACACAAGGTACTTCACACACACTGTCTCCCCCGGTCCTCTCATGAGCGTAGAGAGGACTGGCATCCTCCCCATTTTTACAATACGGAGCGGAGTTTTGTAAAGTGACACAACTTACAATGGGCAGAATTAAGACTCCAATCTAAGATTCCGGACTGTAGATCTCTCTCTTTCACTCCCTTGTACTGACTCAATACAACCCTTCTCACTTGGAAATTCATGATTCCTGGGACCTTCCTGAAAATGTGAGGTCACTGAACGTTATCCAAAACCAACTGCCCACCTAACATGTGACTTCCTTCCACAGCAGAGAGAGAGGCTTGACAGGGTCAGTCAAAGCTGTTTCTATGACAGCCCATTCTATTAGCCAGCTATACTTCTTAGGAAGTTGTTCTTTTTTTTTTTTAAATATATTTTATTGATTTTTTACAGAGAGGAAGGGAGAGAGACAGAGAGTCAGAAACATCGATGAGAGAGAAACATCGATCAGCCGCCTCCTGCACACCTCCCACTGGGGATGTGCCCGCAACTCAGGTCCATGCCCTTGACCGGAATCGAACCCGGGACCTTTCAGTCTGCAGGTTGATGCTCTATCCACTGAGCCAAACCGGTTTTGGCAGGAAGTTGTTCTTAAACAGAGTGAGGTGTACTCCTGCCTGCTGCCTGCGGATTGCTGTTAGTTCCATGGATAGCCATACCACCCTGAACGCGCCCGATCTCGTCTGATTGCTTTTAGTTCTGCTCTTCAGACCAATTAGGGTGAAGCTTTATACTCTTCCACATTACCTGGATTTTTTTTTTTGCCAAGTTTTAAAAATTTAACTTTTATTATGTGGTCCAGGTTTACACTTTGGCATTTATTAAACTTAGGGTTCAATGAAAACCTCAAATCTATTATTCATAGGAAATCTCACCAAACCAAGATTCCAAACATTTATCATTTAAATATTCGTTTGGGCCTCTTATTTTAGTTGCTCGAGAGATAATTTTGAATTCTGATTTTGCCAACGCTCCCCTAGCCAGCCAAACTAAGGAACTCCATACTTGCTCCATATTTGATAAGCTGTCTTCAATGTCTTTATCCTAGGCATCGATAACCAAGCTGAACAGAAGCTTGGTTATCAAGCGGAACATGGTCAGGGCATTCTGATACCATAGATGACTGGGGGGTCAAGTAACACTGAGCCCTTTTCTGTCCTCTGGTACTTTTGTTCTCTTGATTTCTTTATGAAGTTTCCAAGAACAATGAAATCACTCAATGCTCATTCCTCTCAGCTCTCATTGCCACTTTTAGCAACGATCATAAATACCAGCTTAAGTCTCCGTTTTCCTCCTAAACCAGAAGGACCTAGCAGGGGATGGACATAGAGTAGGCATTAAGTCAATATTCACAGCTTTGTTCATGCTTATTTTTCCGTTCTCTCCTGCTGAAATAAGTGATGGCCTATTGGTGAATAACCCAGCATTCTTCTCCATAATACACTTGGCTGTTCTTAAACTTTCAATGAAAATGTTCCAAATTGAACTCATTATCTTACTTTTGATCCTTTTTCTTCTTGGCCATGCCGGTTCATGGCCTTGCATTCTCTCTGACAGTTAGTTTCTAAACCTTACTATCATTTTGGACTACTTTCTATTACTCACATCTAATCTGTGACTGCATTCCTAAATTTTATTTCTAAACCTCTCCCATGTTGAACCCTTATTCCTTATTCTTTTCTTCTGGATCATGGCATTTATCCCTGGGATGAAAGGATGGTTCAACAAAAGGAAATCAATAAATATAGTAAATCACATTAATAGAATTAAAGATAAAAAACATATGATCATCTCAGATGCAGAAAAGTCATATGACAAAATTCAGCATCATTTTATGGTAAAAGCTCTCAAAAAATTAAGTTTACAAGGAGCATACCTCAATATATTAAAGGCTGTATATGACAAACCCATAGCTATCATCTTAGTCAATGGTGAAAGACAATTTTCCCTCTAAGATTAGGAAAAAGACCAGGGTAACCACTCTCCCCACTCCTAGTCTATACAGTATTGGAAACTTCTACCAGAGCAGTCAATGAGAAAAAGAAATAAAGGCATCAGACTTGGAAAGGAAGAAATAAAATCATCTCTACAGATCATATGATTTTCTATATAGAAAATAATAAAGACTCCACCAAAAAACTATTATATTTTATCAACATATTCAGTAAAATTGCAAGATACAAAAAGTTAACATACAAAAATCAGTAGTGTTTCTACTCATTTACAATGAATTAACTGAAAGAGAAATAAAGAAACAATCCCATTTATAATTCAAACAAAAATGATAAAATGCTTAGGTATACATTTAACAAGGAGTTAAAATATGTCTACATGGAAAACTACAAAGATATTGATGAAAAAAATTGAAGAAGACAGAAATAAATGGAAATATATTCCATACTGACGGATTGAAAAAAATTAATGTTGTTAAAATGTCTGTACTACCCAAAGGCATCTATAGATTCAATGCAATCCATGTCAATATTCCAATGGCATTTTCTAAGAAATAGTAAAAAAGAATTCCTAAAATTTGTATGGAACCACAGAAGACCATGATTAGCCAAAGCAATCCCAAGAAAAAAGAGCAAAGCTGAAGCCATCATACTTACCGATTTCAAGCTCTATTACAAATCATAGCAATCAAAACAGCATGGTACTGGCATAAAAACAGACAAACAGACTAATGGAACAGAATCCAGAGCCCACGAATAAAACCATGCATATATGGTCAACTAATGCTTGACAAGGGAGCCAAGAATACTACTGGAGGAAAGACAGTGTTGGGAAAATTGGATATTTACACACAAAATAATAAAATTAGACCCTTTCTGTTACTACTCACAAAAATTAACTTGAAATAGATTAAAGACATAAATGTAAGACCTGAAGCCAAAACATTCCTTGAAGAAAACAGTGAAAAAGCTTCTTGACATGGGTTTTGGCAGTATTTTTCTGTATATGATGCTTACAGCACAAGCAACGAATAAAAAATAAACAAATCAACTACATCAAACTAAAAAGCTTTCACACAGAAACATAAATAATCCACAAAATAAAAAGGCAACCTACAAAATGGGAGAAATATTTGCAAATCACACACCTTATTAAGGGTTAATATCCATACAACTATATATAATGAACCCATACAACTCAGTAGCAAAGAAACCCCAAATAATCCAATTACAATGGACAAAGGACCTGACTAGATATTTCCCCAAAGAAGAAATTCAAATGGCCAAAAACATATGTATAAAGGTACTTAACATCACTAATTATCAGGGAAATGAAAATAAAAACCACAATGAGATACCACCTCACAACTGTTAGAATGGCTATCATCAACAAGAGAAAACAAGTGTTGATGAGGATGTTGTGAAAGGGAATCCTTGTGCAGTGTTGGTGGGAATGTCAACTGGTACAGCCACTATGGAAAACAATATGAAGTTTCCCACCAAATGAAAAAAAGAACTATCATATGATCCAGCAATTCTACTTCTGGGTATATATCTGAGGAAAACAAAATTGCTACATCAAATATATGCACTCCTTTGTTTATTGAAGCATTATTTATAATAACCAAGACATAGAAACAACTTGTGTCCAATGACAACTGAATGGATAAATACATGTGTAGCATGTCCCCAAGAAAATGTACATACACTTTAACAGCTGATAATGCACTTAATTTAAAAATGAACTCGCCGAAACCGGTTTGGCTCAGTGGATAGAGCGTCGGCCTGAGGACTGAAAGGTCCCAGGTTCGATTCCGGTCAAGGGCATGTGCCTGGGTTGCGGGCACATCCCCAGTGGGAGATGTGCAGGAGGCAGCTGATCGATGTTTCTCTCTCATCGATGTTTCTGGCTCTCTATCTCTCTCCCTTCCTCTCTGTAAAAAAATCAATAAAATATAAAAAAAAAATAAAAAAAAATAAAAATGAACTGTATGTTAACAAACACTGACTGTATAATTATTCAAAATGTATTTTCATTTTTTGGGACACCCTGTATGTATATGCATGCACACACACACATACACACACACACACACACAGGAATATTATTTACCCATAAAAAGGACATCCTGCCATTTGCAACAACATGGATGGTCCTTGAGGTCATAATGCTAAGTGAAAGAAGTCAGACAGAGAAAAACAAATATTGTATGATCTCACCTATATGTAGATGTAATAAAACCAAATGCAAAGCAAAAGATCTGATTATTGGTTACTTGAAGTGGGTGGTTAGTGGGGTGAAGGTGTCCAAAGATACAAACTTCAGGTTACTAGACAAATACAAGTACTGGGGATGCAATGTACACCATCTATACTAATAAAAGGGTAACATGCTAATTAGACCGGATAGACCGGACGTCTTCTGGACATCATTCAGACGTCCTTCCTGACGAAGCCAGGGCCTGGACAAAGCCGGCCCGGGTTCCGGGTGCCTGCGGCCGACCAGAAGGAGGGAAGCCCAGGTCCTGGGTGCTGGAGGAAAGCCGGTGCCAGCAGCCGGGGAAAGGAAGGCCTACTCTTGCAAGAACTTTTGTGCATCAGGCCTCTAGTGATGACTATAATTAACACTGATATATGGTATATTTAAAAGTTGCTAAGAGAGTAAATCCTGTTATCATCACAAGGAAAATATTTTTTTTTGTAACTAAAATGATGGATGTTAACTAAACTTATTGTGGTCATCATTTTACAATATATGTATGTAAAGTCATTATGCGGTACACCTTAAACTGCTACCTTGTTGTATGTCAATTATAGCTCAATGAAAGTAAGAAAAAAGGTTTTGTTTTTGTTTTAAGTATAGGCATGTAGGCATGGAAAGATATTCAAGTTACTTTTTTTTTTTTTTTAGTGAAAAAAGGAAGGTGCAAATAACCAAGGAGGTAAAAGATCTCTAGTTACAAATAGAAATTGCAAATAGTATACATTATATGAATCGGTTACCATCATAATTAGCTAGTTATTAATATTAATAATAGGAAGAGAGCAAAGGGAAGGCCAGGTATTGTAAGCATGGTCATCTGGGCAGCTTCACCAGGAAGCTGCAAATTCATGCCCCGAAGGGAACCTCTGGTCCACTCCCTGCAGATCACTGGGGGAAGGGATCAAACACAGAGGGAAACAGGCGCCTGCACAGTGAAGTCGGGGTGACGTAGGGAAGGTGTTTGCCTGTCAGTCTGGCTTGGGGAACAAAGGTCATTGGCTAGGAGGGTGGACCCGTGGCAAGTATGGAAATCCTGAAGGATTCCTTGGTTAAGCTCCTCGTTAAAATGCCCAGACAAAAATTCTCTCTCTTGTTCCCTTTGTGTTGCTCCTGCTTCCTTGCACTCACTTGCTCCGTGACCTGTGACCTGTGCTAGTTTACCACGTGCCCCTAGAAGCAACGTGGCCCTAGAAGCCGTGCGGCCCATGGCCACGTGGACCCTACACATAATGGACTGCACCTGGGAACACAAGCCAAGCGAAGCAGAAGCTGAACTGGACACTGGACTGTGCTTTCATATGGAGCAGAGACTCTGGGCGGTGACTTTGATTCCCACCCTGCTGAAGGCACGGCTGGACCTTTTCCAGGGTGGGGCGAAGGCAGATGGGACCTTGGAGGGGAACTCCCTTAATGTTTCATCATCGATAAAGCTTTCCCTGATACCTCATCCTCCCTGGGGGCCTGAGGAAATTCTTGTTCCCGCAGCACCCCAAGAGCCCCACTTCCACCAGCAATAGGTGGGGACATGGAGGGCACCCCGCTGATAACATTCTGTATATTAGTCCATGGGTATGACACATCTGGAGAAATTCCCATTCAACTTTGTGTACTGTTTATTTCAGAGGGATTAGTGGTGATGGTGGGAGAATTACGGGGGCCCTCAAATGGTAGGTATGTGCATATTTGTATTTACCCAGGTGTTTTTAAAGACTGAGAGTATATGTAGGAAAGACACGTGGAATCTAATGAACAAAATAAATGGATGGACAAAATAGATCCAGAGACATAGAAGCAGAGAACAGACTGACGAATTTCAGAGGGAAGGCGGGGTGGGGGTGGGGAGAGATTAACAGGAATTTATATGCCTATATGCATAGCCCATGGACACAGACAATAGTGTAGTGAAGGCCTGGGAGCAGGGTGGAGGGGGTCAATGGGGAAAAAACAAACAAGTGGAAATCTGTAATACTTTTAACAATAAAGATAAATAAAAAAAGAGTATATGAAGTTTATAAACAGAAATAATCATTACAATTGTTTAAATTATGATGAACAAAATTACATATTTGAATATAAGCATATCTGGTATTCAATAGGGGCACAATGCAGAGAAATATTAACCATGAGTAGAAGAAAGGGTAGGTATTGTTCTAAACCTTATTTTCTTCATCAATTTCTGTGTCTGGGCCTCTGCCCTGTTGCTCTGTCCCCAAGTTCCTCCTTCGAAAGCTTGCCCATAACTTCAGCTCCTCTAAGACTAGAGATATATGCTGCTCTTTCCTAAGATATTGGTATTATGAAAACATCTTTGTTCTACTTTGTTTTGATGCATGGCATATATTTGCTTTATTTTTTGTGTTGTTAGACAATAGCCCAGGGATCTCTGCATTCTGTTTATGACTCTGGTCTATTAGCTTGATGTCACCAGACACTGAAAATTAAAATCCCACAGACTTATTAAATAGCTGCATCATATATACTTACTGCTTTTCTATGTGATTTTCATTGTTATATGCCAATAGAGACAATCGACATATCACCAGACATTTCATTAGCTTAGTTTCAACACCTCCTGACCCAGTGGATGGAGTAAAAATTCCTAATGGGGTCAAAATTATTTCTTCGGTTTCACAGAACAAGTAAAAAATGCATAGCCCCAGGTGAAAAAGGCAGAAATTGTGATGGAAAGGAAACCATATCTGACCTGGTTTTCTACACTATCTCAACTGACCGTTGCATCCTCTTCATTCCACATATTTCGTTAAGGCTATTTTTTTTGGCTTGACTTAAGAAAGAGATAAAGATGCTACATTATTAGTGGCCTCTAAAAGCTTCTGGCTTCAAGTTAGTTCTTCATTCATTCATATATCCAAGCCAGCTGTCTTCCTCTGGTCACGAGAGGAAAGGACGGGACACTGAAAGAGAACTTTGCCTCTCTGCACTCTGGAGGGCTCCCTGTTTGCATCCTCTCAACTCCAAAGGAAACTTATTCCTTTTTAAACACGATAAATAGGAATCCTAAGAATCTCCATCCAACAGATTGCCAGTAGCATTCTACTCTAATTAAAAAAAGCCGATGTGTTGTTCTATTTAATTGATGTAATTTGCAGAACAATGAGTACAAGCTTCCTAAAATATTTCTTCCAGTAGGTCCTGGGCCAGTGATGGCGAACCTATGACATGCATGTCAGAGGTAACACGCGAACTCATTTTTTTTGGTTGATATTTCTTTGTTAAATGGCATTTAAATATATAAAATAAATATCAAAAATATAAGTCTTTGTTTTACTATGGTCACAAATATCAAAAAATTTCTATATATGACATGGCACCAGAGTTAAGTTAGGGTTTTTCAAAATGCTGACACGCCGAGCTCAAAAGGTTCACCATCACTGTCTAGGCTGTCCTAGGCTGTCCTAGAATTGAGCCAGAAAGTTCTTCTGAAGTTCCTCTTCCCAAGCTGCTTTCAGTTAATTTAAGGAGAAAAAACAAAACAAATTTAAAGTAATAAATTTCTGCACAGTGGTAATCATAGCACAAGACCCTAAGTCGCTGAGATAATTTTCATCACTGCATCTACATTGAAAACAATAGCTCTGCACAACTCTGTGGAAAGCTATGACATACTGATTAGTCAAAGTAAACAAATCAGATGCTTTTCATCATCAATAAGCAGTAGAGCCATTTGCTTCCTCTCCTCTGTCCATCTGATATGTTGTCCTTGTTAATAGATCTCTAGAAGCAACTATTATCAGACTGGTTCGTGAGAAACACATCAAGTGTGTCAGTGGGCTCAAAGTAATCTTTTCAGATGCTATTTAAAATGTATAGTCACCAAAACGGGTCCATTTGAAAAGTGAAAAAGAGCAAAGTATTTTTTGCTTAGGCTGAACAAAGTTTGACTGATCAACTTGTAAATAAGTGTCACCATTTCTTTGCATCTTGTCCTGCACACCTACCACCAACCATTTTCTGTTCATGTGAATGACAGCCTTGAAGATCAAATATCGTTTTTTTTCTTTTTTTCTTAGTCAGATTGGACACTTCCTTTCCTACACTTTGGTATTTAAAAAATGCAATAGTTTTATTTTCAGGGGAGGGTAAAGGAGAAGCAAGGAACCGAAGCATTTTTTTTTTTTGCCACTGTTTGGAAACAATCATAGTTATAGTCATTTGCATTCTACATCTAGCTCTTTAGAAGGTATTTTTCATCCATTCACTGTCAGTCAGTGAATACATAGGTTGCTATAACAAAATATAAAAGCTCTGGGGGCTTAAACCTCAGACACTTATTCCTCACACTTCTGGATGCTGGGAAATCTGAGATCAAGGTGCCAATCAATTTGTTTCCTGGTGAGGACTCTCTTGCTTCCTGGCTCATAGATAGCTGATTTCGTGGGGATGGGTTGGGGAGATGGGGGTGGGAGGGTGGGGTTGGGAGAACTCTCTGGTATCTCTTCCTCTCCTTATCAGTGCACTAATACTATCATGAGGACCCCACCCTCATGATGTCTGGACCTAAATTACCTTCCAAATGCCCCAGCTCCCAAAGCTGTCACATTGGGGGGTTAGGGATTAAATATATGAACTTTGAGGGGACACAAACATTCAGTCTAACAACATGTCCAGTGAGTACTCACTAGATCAGCGGTTCTCAACCTGTGGGTCGTGACCCCTTTGGCGGTCGAACGACCCTTTTTTTAAAAAATATATTTTTTATTGATTAAGATATTACATATGTGTCCTTATCCCCACATTATCCCCTACCCCCCGCTCATGCCCTCACCCCCCCCCCCCCGTTGTCCGTGTCCATTGGTTAGGCCTATATGCTTGCATATAAGTCCATTGGTTGACCTCTCCCCCTTACTCCCACCCTCCCCTACCTTCCCTCCAAGGCCCGACAGTCCAATCAATGCCTCTCTGTCTCTGGATCAGTCCTTGGTCATCAGTGTATGTTGATCATTATATTCCACAAATTTGCATCTCTGGGATGATTAGTGACTTGGAGCATGTTTTCATATGTCTCTTGGCTTTCTGGATGTCCTCTTTTGAAAAGTGTCTATTTAGGTCCTTTGCCCATTTTTTGATTGGATTGTTTATCTTCCTTTTGTTAAGTTGTATGAGTTCCCTATAAATGTCGGAGATTAAACGCTTATCAGTGATAACATTGGCAAATATGTTCTCCCATGCAGTGGGCTTTCTTGTTGTTTTGTTGATGGTTTCTTTTGCTGTGCAGAAGCTTTTTATTTTGATGTAGTCCTATTTGTTTATTTTCTCTTTAGTTTCCAATGCCCTAGTGAATTATGTATTAGTGAAGAAATTGCTTCAGCATATGTCTGAGATTTTGTTGCCTTTGGATTCCTCTAGTATTTTTATGGTTTCCCATCTTACATTTAAGTCCTTTATCCATTTTGAGTTTATTTTTGTGTCTGGTGTAAGTTGGTGGTCTAGTTTCATTTTTTGCATGTATCTGTCCAATTTTCCCAACACCATTTATTGAAGAGACTGTCTTGACTCCATTGTATGTTCTTGCCTCCTTTGTCAAATATTAATTGAGCATATTAGTTCAGGTTGATTTCTGGGTTCTCTATTCTATTCCATTGATCTATATGTCTGTTCTTGTGCCAGTACCAGGCAGTTTTGAGAACAGTGGCTTTGTAATGCAGCTTGATATCTGGTATTGAGATCCCACCTACTTTGTTCTTCATTCAGAAAGCCAAGAGACATATGAAAACATGCTCAAAGTCACTAATCATCCGAGAGATGCAAGTCAAAACAACAATGAGGTATCATCTCACACGTGTCAGAATGGCTATCATCAACAAATCAACAAACGACAAGTGCTGGAGAGGATGCAGAGAAAAGGGAACACTTGTGCACTGCTGGTGGGAATGCAGACTGGTGCAGCCACTATGGAAGACAGTATGGAGTTTCCTCAAAAAGTTAAAAATGGAACTCCCATTTGACCCAGTGATCCCACTTCTAGGAATATATCCCAAGAAAACAGAAACACCAATCAGAAAGGATATATGCACCAATATGTTCATAGCAGCACAATTCACCATAGCTAAGATTTGGAAACAGCCTAAGTGCCCATCAGCAGATGAATGAATTAGAAAACTGTGGTACATCTACACAATGGAATACTATGCTGCTGTAAAAAAGAAGGAATTCTTACCATTTGCAACAGCATGGATAGAACTGGAGAGCATTATGCTAAGTGAAATAAGCCAGTCAATGAAAGAAAAATACCACATGATCTCACTCATTTATGGATAATAAAGATCATTATAAACTGATGAACAAAAATAGATACAGAGGCAGAGCAACATCGAGCAGACTGTCAAACTACAGTGGGAAGGCTGGGGAGGGTTGAGGTGGGGGGGTAAGAGATCAACCAAAGGACTTGTATGCATGCATATAAGCATAACCAATGGACACAAGACACTGGGGAGGGGGGTAGGGGAGGCCGGAGGAAGGTCAAGAGGGGAAAAAAAAGGAGACATATGTAATACTCTTTGTAATACTTTAAGCAAGAAAACAAAATTTTTTAAAAAAGAAAGCAGCAATTAGGAATGGGCACCATGATAAACACTGAGAGAACTTGCCAAGTTTTGCTAAAAATAAAAGCATAGCTATTGGTTCCCCCTCTCCAGTTCAGGACCCATAGCACTCATTGATAGGACTCTGGCTACAATCTGGCTTCCCCACCATTAATGTCTGATTTCTCATTTGCTAGGAATATGATGTGACTTGGCCCCTTCCTCAATCCCATGTCTCAGTTTGCTCATCTGGAAAATGGGGCAAGGAGAGTATCTGCCCATTAGGGTTGTAATCCTACCTTACGAGGTTTTTGTGAGGCTTAAATGAGGTAATGCATATAAAACATGTAGAGCAGTGTCTAGCCCATGACAAACATTCAAGAAATATTACTTATTATGAAAAGGAGTTTTAGAAACAGTATAAACATTTACCAGGGAATTCAGCTACGTCTGGTTTTACCAAGGAGACCTGCCGCCCTCTTTTACTAACTGGAGAACACGATAGGCTTTCTAATAGTCTAGTGACCTGAATATTTATCTGGGGCTCTCTCTAAACTAACAGGCTCTGCCCTAAGCCAATGTATTAAGCAGCGAATATTTCCAGAAATTCTTTAAGTTACTTTCCAAAAGCACACACATGCAAAACACACCCCACAAAAGCCTCTGGACATGCAGCACCATCGAAGCAGCACTTAGTCCATGGGCGCACCGTGGACTGTCCGCTTGGAACTCCAAAATCACTGCGGTGCATGTTTTGTGTCCAGGCACCTCTGAGTGGCCTTAGTGTTTTCAAGCCCTTCGTTAGGCACTTGGTACATCAGATGACTGGTCAGTTAGAAAGAGGTCACATTCATTCATTCAAAGCATAGGGCCGGTTCCCTATTCTGCCAGCAGCAACAGTTAACAATGGTGAACCCAAGGCTGGGCAGAAAGGAAGGAAAGAGAAAAGACACCGTTGATGATAATAATAATATTGTCTGAAACAATCCGTTCACAATATAAATCACAAGAAAAGATGTTTTTATGTCAGGTGACTAGTAGGCGGGAGGGACATGTGCACTGCCCGCTGCTTTCCCGGGAACTATTGGCACAGAGTGCATGTCGGTGAGGGACAGACTTGTCTTATCTGAGGCTGAAACCCGAGATGCTCCCAGGAGGACCATAACTGTGAAGAACAAGCTCGCAGCAAGTCCATGTCTGGCTCCCTGGGGCAATTCCTCAGAGCCTACTGATGAGGCAAGTTTACAGAATCCGCCCTCCCCACGCCAGCGGCTGACACCAGCACCTCTGGCAGAGAGAAGCATGGCTGTAACTTACAACCGTGGCCAAAAGGGCGGGTCAGAACGGGCTTGATGTGGTTTATCTCAGAAGGGAAATAGAAGAGAGTTCTGACCTCACCCCTAGCTTGGAGGCTTTACAGAGCCTTGGCAGACAGACCTTGGCCTTGGGGTTAAGCTCGCAGAAAGCCCACGTCAACAGAGGGAAACTCTGTGACCACCTGTGTACTTTGGCTGAAACAGTGTGCGTGCAACAAGTGCACAAGGAGGCCTGGGAAAAGCGCAGGGAAGCAGAAGTCGGGGAGGAGAGGCTGCATCGGATGGCTCTCCTCATGAAACCCATGAGCCTCACTCAGCGATGCTGCTCAGAGGGCTGGGCTGACCTGCTCAGATTCCCTCCAGTCTCTCGTGAACCTTGACGGAGGGCAGCTGCCAATTGGCAAGTGATATAGAGGACTCTTGAGGTCAGAGTTGACCAGGTGATCTAAGGTTAAAAAAAAAAAGAAAAGAATCTGTACCATTGAGGATGAGAGCCCAGGAGGGTTGGAGGTCAAGTTGAAAGTGAAACTCTGAAGAGGAGTATTGAGCTTGAGGAGGTCCCTGACAGGCTGGTAGTTTCAGACGGATGCTGTGAATATAGAAGGGGCTCCTGTCTCTAGTTCCTTCTAATGGGGGGATGTTTAGGTGGCACATGGGGGCCACAGGGGAGGAACAGGGGGTTAAAGAAGGTGTGCGGGCAACATCAACTCAAGATTTCTTATCTGCGCATGGGGAGTGTTACGACAGGTGACTTCAGTTGGGCAGCAACTGGAAAATAGAGTTTGGACGAGAGAAGTAATTGCTCCAGGACCATTCACTTCAGCTGTAGTTTGAAGAAGTGGGAAGAAAATGTGACTATTAGGGAACTTTCCCGTTGAGAAGCAAACCTGCACAGCACGCTGACCACCTCAGCTTTGTGCTGCTTTGTTTTGTAGTTGTTGGCTTTTGAAAGGTTGACCGAGTCTACTCCCTTTGATGAACCAATAACAAAAATGCCACTCACTTCTGAGTGCCTTTCAGGGGATGCGTGTCCTCACTCCCATGACCTCATTTTCTCCTCATGAATGTGTGAGATTATCAATCTAATTGCACAGAGGAGGCTTATTTTATGGACGGGATCACAGGGCTAATGAGCAACAGCTGCAAGACTAGAAATCCAGGACTTCATTTTTATTACAATAAAGAAAATGTATCATTTTCTGACACTTAAATGAAAACTTCCAATACTATATTTTGGTGTATCAGATACTTATTTTAATTGTTTTCTCCCCTTTTTAACTCTACTTCAAAAAAGATGTATATGAAAAAACCCCCCACCATAAATATTATAATTTTATACTAAGGACAGATTGTGTATCAAAACCCTCAGCCTCACTTCTTCAGGTCTACCCCCTGTGGAATTGGAAGCTTCTGAGAGTCAGGTGGTCACTTAGAGTTCATTCATTGCCTTTGAAAGTATTTGGTTAATAATTACTAACACCAGACAAAGTATTGTAATGGTCTAAGTGGTCATCTGAGGCTTTGAAAGAATTAATGTGCTCACACCCTCATTTGCTGACTTTGGTTTCTGCACTTTTAATAAGATTTTTCTCTGATATTGGTTTCATTTGATTATGTTTCTTGAGGCACAGCACTCACGTCAGATGTGCAGCAGAACCCAAGGGCCCTCGGGCATCAAGAGGCCGCTGTTCCTGGGAGGATGTGCATTTCCTTCTCTTGGCATTAGAGGGAAGCATGTGGGTGCCCTGGTCGGAGGCCAGAAACACGGCCAATGACCTCACTGCCTTTGCCACAGTGGCATAGCTGAGTGCTGAGAAAATAATTTGAACCACATCTTAAGTCAAGTAAGTTCATTTTAAAAATTAGATATATGCTTTCAGGCTTGACACCAGACCAAGAGAGGAGAGGGCAGAGATTTTTCTGAAACTACAAGTAGAAAAAGAAAACAGAAACTCTTGTTATCAGGTGGCAACAGAGATGGGCTTTGGGGTTAACTCGTCTCAGCATTCTTCATGGTGGTGCCAATAAGATTAAGAGGTTGAATTTAGGTCCCTATTCTTAGCAAGGACATTTGCAGATGGAAAAATGGTTACTGGGACCTGGGCATGTCTGGCGCATAATTCCAAGCTCTGGGGCACTTAGTCTTGATGGAATGTTGGATGAGACAAGGTGTAGATAAATCACTGAGGTTCCAGTTGAGGAACACATACTAAAGGCTCCTCCTCCACCCACCCCCCCAAATATATCTCTGCTTTATTAAATCTTAGCACCATTTTTCTTTCTTTAGGATTTTTATAGGAAGGCTGGGTATTTTATCTGCTTAAGGGGCAGCTAATCTGGAGAACAATAACTAGGTTTTTTTTTTTAAAGAAATTGGTTTGTCTGATTGTTTCACAGACACCTAGTAGAGACTAGGGATCTGTCTAGGGAAAATTACTTTGTGGAAGTTTTGAATTGGGCTATCATTTGGGGTAAGAGTAAAATAGGTTCTGAGAAAAAAGTTAAGAATCATGAAAACATAAGAAATCCATGGGTTCAAGAGGCAAGGGCTGGGGGCAGCTGAAAGGTGGGGTGAACTTAGAAGGAGATGATGGGGACTTTCATTTGGGATATCTTGGATGTGCTAGTTTGGGATGATACATCAAACTGTGCTTGTCTTGCTACTAATTGGAAATGTTATTGTTGTAATTAGCTAGTCCTATATAATAAAAGCCTAATATGCAAATTGTCCCCTTGGGTGGTCGTTAGATTGGGAGTTTGCTCGGTATGATGTGCACTGACCACCAGGGGGCGGCATGGAACATGGCAGGCATCGGTGATGCAGTGCTGGCCGTGGGTGGCAGTGGAGGTGCTGCCTGCCTCGATGGGCCCCAACGAGAGTGGAACAGCAGTGGGATTGTAGAGCAGGTGAGCGGGTGGCACCAGGCCAAGGTGGGTGTGAGTGGGGGCCTGATTGCTCCACTGATCACCCTGCAGATGGTGACCAGCAGTGGCGGCAGGGAGCGGGGCCGCCACCTGGCTCCCAGGTGCTGAGGGAGCTGGGTGAGGGGGACCATGCCCCAATCAATAGCCCTGAAGGCAGGACGGTGGAGCAGGTAAGAGGGCGGCACCAGGCTAAGGCAGGGTGCCAGGTGGGGCTGTGGGGCTGCGAGGCTGGGGGCGCAAGCTGGGGCCCAATCTCTGCAGGCCGCCCCGAGGGACCCCACCTGTGCACGAATTCGTGCACCGGGCCTCTAGTTAATAACAACAACAACAACAACAATAATAATAATAAAGGAAAGAAAGCAAAGGGAAGTCAGACATTGTAAGCATGGTCACTGGGAACCTTCACCAGGAAACTACAGATTCATACCTTTTTCCTCCAGGGGCATTAATACCCCTCCTTTCCCCCACCAGATACTGGATTGTTGGGGGGAGAAAGGAGAGATAGGCACGTGCACAGAAGTCAGGGTGGCCCAGGGAGGTGCTTGCCTGTCAGTCTAACCTGGGAACAATGGATTGGCTAAGGGGTGGACCCCATCAGAAGTGCGAGAAATATTGGGAAGTTAATTGGTTTGAAGAAGCTCCTGGTTAAAATCCCCAAAGAGTTCCCTCTCATTCGCTCTTGCTCTGTGACCCGCACTCCCCAGTGAGTTCATGCATTCTCTCTCCCCAGCCGTGTGGCCTTAGAAACTAGGGGCAGTGGCCTTTATTCTGTCCCTGCTGAAGACACGGTTGGACATTTTCCATGGCGGGATAGACAGAGATGGGACCTGGGTGGGGGGGCCTCCTTAATTTTACATCATCAATAAAACTTTCCACAAAACCCCAGCCTCCCATGGGGGCCTCAGGAAATTCTGTTCCTTGTGGCACCCCAAGAACTCCACTCCCACAGATAAAAGAAATATGGGTCCTGAATTCTGAAGAGAAGGCTATGCTAGTTGGTTGTCACAGGAACACAGATGGTAGCTCATGTCAAGTTGAGGCCATTCATGGAATTCCTGTACAGTGAGAAGGCCAAGGACTGAACAGAACATACAGGGTGAGCAGGGTGAGCGAGGGAAGAGGTGTCAGAGATGAAGCAGTTCCATGGGCAGGAAGACAACCAGAAAGGTAGAGAGTTTTAAAGAGGAGGAAAAGGTAAACAATGGTAAATGCCATGAGAACCTAACCAAGATAATGGCTGAGCAGTACTGTTTGAATTTGAACATTAATGAGATCCTGCATTTCTGCTAGAGAAATATCAGTGGAGTTTTGAGGATGGAATCCACAGTCTTGTAGGAATCATCAAGTAGCTGGGGAAGTAGAGGAGAGGGACACAGTGGCATTGAGTCTAGATTCACAGACCAGACCCCTCCGGTGGACTCCCTGCTCTGCCATCTATGGCTGTGGCCTTGGGCAAGTTTTAACCTCTTTGCACTTGATGTTTCACATCTGAAACAATGCAGAGGTCATGGCTGTTGGGATCCAGTGTGTTATTTGGTATGTACAGCACTGGGAATTAGGCCCGTCTACGGTAAATGCTTTCAATAATTGTTAGCAGTGTTCAATATTATGCTTTGACGAAGCTTGCCTGAGAAGGAAAGTTGAGAAGCGTGAGTATTAGCCTTCTATTTTCAAATTACCACAAGCTTGAGGCTTAAAACAATAGCCACTTATTATCCCACAGTCCTGTAGGTCAGGAGGCCTGGCAATGCTCCACTGAGCTCCCTGCTCTGGATCTCGCCAGTGTGCAATCAGGGTGCTGGCTGGGCTGCCTTCCTGTCTGCATCGTCTGGGGAAGAATCTACTTCCGAGCTCATTCAGGTTGTGGTCAGATTCAGGCCATGTGGTCATCGGGCTGAGTCTTTCTTTCCTTGCTGGCTATCAGGCCTTAGAGGTCATGCATAGTCTTGCCAAGATTCTCTCTCCATCTTCAGACAATTGATGCGTTGATCTCTTGCACTTCCAATCTTTTCTCGTGGAGGACCACCCATTTTAAGAGCTCACCTGATGAGGTCAGGCCCATCAGGAATAATCTCTTTCTTACAGTCAAGTGTGCCACGTAACACAAGCTAATTATAAGAGTGACATTCTGTTCTCTTCGTAGGTTCCTCCTATACCCAGATGGGAGAAGATTATACAAAAACATGGGTCATTAGAGTTAATCTTAGAATTCCATGCACCACACTGCCAAAGGCTACGTTTTGTGTGGGTTAGATAGTGTGTTTGTAGGTAGAGGGAACATAACCAGTGGAGAAAGAGGTATTAAAGATAAAAGAGAAAAAAGGGTGATTCCCCCCCCCACAAAAGTAATAACTTGAAAAGAAGTGGTTACTACATGAGGATTGAGGATAGAATTGGAGGGGAAACGTTGGGAAAAGCAGGGGCATTCTGAGACATCAGGAAAGGCAGTTAGAACATATATTATCATTGCATTGCTTGGTGCTTAGCAAAACAATCTCAGAACCTGTGGCATATTAAACATAGCCAACCATTTCTCATGCATCTGTGGGGTCCAGCTGACTTTGGCTGGGCTCGCTCATGCATCTGCGGTTCAACTGGCCCAGTTACACATCTGCATGTTGGCTCCGCTCCATGGTTCTTTCATTCTCCCTCGTGTCCCAGTAGGAAAGCCCAGGCAAGTCCTTCTTGTGGTGACAGCAGTGATAGAAGAGCCCAAGCAGAGGTTCAAGATTTCTTGAGGCCTGGGCACTGGTACTTTGCCACTTCTGCCTTGTTCCATTGCCCCAAACTAGTCACATGTCCAGCCCAGAAATAACACAAAGGCACCAAAGAGATATGGGCAGTGAAGAATGGACGTCATCAATAGTAGCTTGGCTTGATTAAAGGATGTGTAAAGGGGATTTGTGGTAGATAAAGTAAAAGGGTCATTTGAGGCTAGATCAGAAAGCCACTTACCATTAGCTGATGTGCTGATAACTTCCCACCAGATCCACCTTCAGTCCTTCTCTACTTTATGCCTCACAAGCTGCCCTTATGAATTGTTCTCAGTGGTCACTTGGTCATGGGGTTCTATTTGGGTCAGGCAACAGGAAGTGCTAGGGGTGATTAGCACAGGGGGAGGGGAGGGAGGCCTGGGTTTATTCTCTGGGATCCTTCCCCACAGGCAGTCCCTCTCCCTATGTCACCACTTCCAGGTTCTCCTACTTTCTCCTTCCTCTTGCCTCTCCATAGTTACAGATACTGAGGCTTTCATTCTCCCTAGCCTTAAGGTCCTGTATTACATGCCACCTACACTTAGTAACTCCTCAGCGGTCCAGTTTGAGTGTGCCATCTATTTTTTGCTGGGTCTTGGGACTTCAGTTAGTAGGAAACAAGAAAAAAGAAAGTGTTAGGCAAGGGCTATGAACAGAACTGTGTTGTGGGAGATTAATATGGAAGCCACAATAGAGTGTATTGAAAGGACCACGCAGGAGACTCACAATTGTCCCGATTAAAAAGTACCAGGAGCCCTAACTGGTTTGGCTCAGTGGATAGAGTGTCAGCCTGCGGACTCAAGGGTCCCAGGTTCGATTCCGGTCAAGGGCATGTACCTTGGTTGCGGGCACATCCCCAGTAGGGGGCATGCAAGAGGCAGCTGATAGATGCTTCTCTCTCATCGATGTTTCTAACTCTCTATCCCTCTCCCTTCCTCTCTGTAAAAAAATCAATAAAATATATTTAAAAAAAATAAAAAGTACAAGGACCTGCACTAGACATAGGGCTGTGGGGATGGACATGACACATGGGCAATAGTAATTGTGGATGCAGAATTGTTCAATATCATGGTATTTGGTAAGCATGTAGATGGTCAGAATGGCATTTCCAACATTTCCAGCCTTGGGAATGAGGAGATTAGCAATAACATTAAGAAGAACTGGGGATCACAAGAGAATAAAACATTCTGGTTTTGACATTTGGAATTTTCCATGTGATGTTCAGTGCCCTGCATGTAATCGGAAATGTTCAGCTTGGGAGACAGACAGATCAGGGCTGGAAGTAATTTGGAAACTGTCCACATAGACTCAACAATTGAAGCCATAAAATTAGATAAGATTGCCTAGAACTAGATACACAGAGAGAAGAGAGGAACAGAAAAATGCAGAAAATAATGACATTAAGGAATGAGAAGAACAAGAGAAGCCAGAGATAAAAGAGTGATCAACATTCAGAATGAGAAGCAAGAGAATATTACATTTTGGAGATTTTTCAAGGAACGTGCTGGTAATTTTTTAATGCAGTGTCAACATTAGGAGGGTTGTGGTGGAACCCAGAGCATGGTGGGTTGAAGATTGATGAGAGGTAAAGAAGTACAACAGCAAGTGTAGACGATTAGTTCAGGATTGAGGCTGTTTGACAGCTAAGCAGGGGTCTCAAACCTTTACTCTAAAGGACCAGAGAGTACTAGTACTATAAATATTTTAGGCTTTGTGGGCCATATGGTCTCAACTCTGCCATTGTTGAGCAACATCAGCCATGGACAGTCTGATAAACAAATGACACAGGCTGTGTTCTAATAAAACTTGATTTACAAAAAACAGATGGGTGGGATTAAGACGACTGGTCACCATTTACCGACCCCTGGCTAAAGGTATAAAACAAGTTCAGCCATTGTAAGAGGAAGCGAAGTAGTTAAGACAATAGGTCAGGTTTAGGTTTTGTTATGATTATTTTGTATAGAGAGATAGGAGTCACATTGAGATGAAGGGCAAGAAGCTGGTAGAATGAGGGAGGGCCCAAAATACAGGGTCTAGGCTTGGCTTGGAAACAGCTCTGAGACTGGAGGGAAAAGAAGAGAGAAGCAGATACATGGCTTGTGTTTCAGTTTAATGTTTACATCAGCCCTTCCTTTTAAAACTTTTTTTTAGAGAAACTACACTTTTTAGGGATTAATAGGTTTGTTATTTTTTCTTGGTTTTTGTTTAATTTTTAGGGCCACGACTCCTAACATGGGTTTTGGTTTCTCTCATGAAGACCCCGAGGTGCCACTTATTTAAGGACATTCTTAGGTGTGAACATTTTGTTTTGTTTTTAGGCTCCTTTATCATCCAATCTTCTTCAAGTGAAAGATCTCTTGATGAAGTTTTTTTTGTGTGATATATTTTCACACTTGGGGGCAAATACACTACAGAAACATGGGGAAGCACTGGCCATCATGTCCATGCAGTTAGTAATATCCTCTGAATATTGTCCATCTTGCTTCTTTGCCTATTCTTCATGGATTTCCTGTTAGCCAATCAATGAATGTATTCCTTGATAAGAAATGTAGGTCAATGGAACTTTGTGTTTAAATGTAGTGGAAGAGGGGGGTGGGGTGGAGGCATGTGTGTGGAAGTAGGGGAGGCCGGGGGAAGGTCAATGGGGGAAAAAAAAAAAGAAAAAGGAGACATATGTATTACTATCTGTAATACTTTAAACAATAAAATAAAATAACTGAAAAATAAATAAATAAATAAATAAATAAATAAATACATAAATAAATGTAGTAGAGGAATAGTTATTTGAAAATAAATTCTTTAGAAAATTCATTTGTGATATGACTCAAGCCCTCTAATCCACTCAATTTGAATGCTTTTCTATATGTAGACTTTTTATTATATATATTGTTTTTTTCTTAAACCAAGGCACACCACGCACATTATGTGCTTACTTTACTTTTTTTTCTCTCCCATTATCAGTTGGGCGTCTCAGGGTGAGGTCTAAACAGAGAGGAAATTTAAAATGATAAAATAAAGTATAAGTCCATTCATACTAAACCTTTTAGCTTGTGCTTTAGCATAATTTTTAGCCTTGAATTTCAGATAACTAAATACTTTCAGTGATCTTGGGATATCAGCTGGGAACTTTCATTTGTCACAGATCAAGTCTATCACTTGGAGCAGTCAATCTAAGATTTGGTTTTTACTTCTCCAGTTTATTCTTATGAGGCAAACTAACACCAGGTTCCAAGGAGAGAAGAGGCTCAAAGAACTGTTAATAATGGTCCAGCACAATCCATAAAGGCCACTATGACATATGTTTGCTGGTCTGAAGCACAGTGCTACCCTCTATGTCTATAATAAAAGGGCTTTTGTGTCCTTTTCTGAAGCATCATTTTTTTAAAAAACTTATTGATTGATTTGAGAGAGAGAGAGAGAGAGAGAGAGAGAGAAAAGGAGGGAAAGAGAAAATTGATTTGTTGTTCCACTTATTTTTAAAAAATGTATTTTTATTGATTTCAGAGAGGAAGGGAGAAGGAGAGAGTGATAGAAACGTCAATGATGAGAGAGAATCATTGATTGGCTGCCTCCTGCACACTCCCACTGGGGATCAAATCCACAACCTGGGCATGTGCCCTGACCAGGAATTGAACCACTCATAGGTCTATACTCAACCAGTGAGCCATGCCAGCTGGGCTTGTTCCCCTTATTTATGCATTTGTTGGCTGATTCTTGTATGTGCCCTGTCCAGGATCGAACCTGCAACCTTGGTGTATAGGGACAATGCTCTAACCAACCCAGCTACCTGGCCAGGGTTATTGGAGCATCATTTTCTAAAACCAATCCTCACTACTTAAGATAATGTCTTTAGTCAAAGTTTAAGCTCTAATTTAAGAACATGAACCCCTTTGTCATTCTGTCTTGTGTCCAACAGTAGATCTGATCTCTGTATCTTGGGATTACCTTCTTCTGATATGGCACATAGAGTTCAACTTAGGGTTGAAACAAAGGAGCATTGAACTGTCTGTTGAAGATCCTAAACAATCCAAAAGTCAAAACAAACTGGATGAGGCATTTTGGGTTGGAGTGCACATTCATCTCAGGAGTGAGATAATGTAATGTGCAATGCTATGTTGAGATTAATTCAGGCTCATGGGGCTGGTTGAACCTGGCAAGGCTTACTTTAAATGTGTAGTGAAAATTATGTTCCCAGATTCAAATATGTGCAGCAGGTAATATATAGCTAGCTGTGCCAAAACCATTTGTAATTTTTAAATGCAATTTCGAAAAATGCATTTAGCTTGCCAATGAAAGGTGGTTCAGCACAATGAGAAGCAATTTGTTGTGTGAGAGCATCGGAGTGGGACTTGTGAGATCTGCTCCGTATTAACTCTGAGACCTTGGACAGGAGACAACATTTTGAGCCTTCATTTCTTTAACTGTCAAGAGGACAAATGATATTTTCCTTGGGCACCTGTGACATAGAAAGGCCAAATAGTGATGATGTGTTTGATAAATTATGAACTTCTATATATTTATTCACACAGGAACATTTATAGAGCATCTATGGAGCACTGTGCCAGGATTAATAGGCTAAGTATAAACAAAGATACATCATATATCTGCCTTTTAAGAATTTATGATCTTATATGGTCAGTGTGTATGTGGGAGGATCGGAATGGAAACAAACAAATATAACCTATTGCAAATGCGTGTGAAAAGGACACAGCAGAGGTCTTAAGGGGTTGATTCAGTTGGAGGCACCAGGAAAGGGTTTCTACAGAAAGTGATCTGAGTAGTGCTAGCAGACAGCAAAATGGGAGGTGGGGGTTGGTAGAGATTCTTTCAGGCAGAGGCCAGTGTAAACAAAGGTGTATGTGCATGAAATCGCAGAGCTCATTAGGAGAACCACAAAACCACATGTATGGGTTTTCTTTTCTTGACTAATTTGTATCAGATACACTAATAGATATAGTGACGATATTGTTAATGTCAATAAAAACAAGGGCTGATGCATTCTTTATGAGAGCCCATAGAATATACGGATTTTTTTATAGCTGCCTTCTCTAGATAGATTCAAAAAGGCTACAGATAGTGTCAAGAGCATGATTTGGAATGGATTTCACCCTGGGGCAAGGAGTTATGGGCAGTGTCTCTTTAAAATGCTATGGTGTATAAAAGATGTCATTTGTTACATTCATATAGGATAATAATTTAAAGTGATTTTTTAAGGCATTCATTTGTCACAATGATATATATGAGAAAAAATAATTACATATTTTTAGAAAAAATTACTCAAATTACCAAAAATAAATTTAAACTACTGTGATGAAAATTTTCTCCTCCTTACACAGCTGCTCATGGTGGCTCCCATGAAACAGTCCAAATAGAATGTTTTTACTTGGAATGTGAAAAAAAAGCTTATGGAATCTTGTTCAATTGCATCACCATTTAACAGGTGGCAGACGTTTCTACTTAAAATTCCTTCTTGTGTTGGCTATTGCATTTCCCATTATAATAATTATTTCTAAACCTCAGGGGATTCTATATATTAAACCAGAGTCCATTTCTGAAAGACATAGGACCATATTGTCTACCATCTGTGTTTCTGATCTTCTTTTCCAAAACAATATTCATTTTAATTTGTCCCCTGAGTTCTGAAAATTCTCCAAGAATTCTTCATCCCCTTATGACCACATTTCCACCTCCTTATACTTCTCTTCCATTACTGCTTGTTCTCTAAACACAAATCTGGTTCGTTCCCAGGGCTTTTGACTTGTTTGGGTCACCTTGTCATGTACCCAGTTTTCCCCTCACTTGGAGCTTGGTGACTTACAACTGAGTCATGAGTGACTTCCTTTTCTTAAATATCAAATTGAAAATAGAACCATCCTTGGAAAGATTAATTGGAAGAAGGAGCGTGTCATTGTCTAAACTGGTAAGGTCAAGATCTCCCTTAGGATTTAAAGTCCTTCAAATTCTAATTTTCTTATTGTGTTAACCTGTTGGAGATAAAGATAGGGAGATGTATACCTCAAAATCCAGGATGTTAAGTGGTAATTCCTCTAATTTTTTGAAATTAAGACCCCTTTCTACTCTTCTTTCCAAATTAATTAAAAAATATTTTTACCATTGGAATATTTTGCCTATGCTATAAAAAATTGTATCATTTTGACATATTTGCCTCATTGAACTTATTTATTTGTAAGCTACTGAAATCCATTTAAATTAAGTTAATCTTTTTTAAACTTGAGGAATAAGGCAGAGAATCATCCAAGAGAGCTATTTCAACTCAAGGAAGATCATCACAATTTCACAATGGACTGGACTTAGGAATTAGAGGACATCAAGAATTAAAGTTACTTTCTCTGTATGACATGGTTATTTGTTGATGCTTCAGTTTTCTTTCTTCCTTCAGACTGGGTTTTTAAAATTATCTGTATACATAACAGGAAATATCTGCTCCCATACTTTAAGACCTCCCATGCCAGGAGTACAACAGAATCTAACTATGCTCTTCTGTGAACCAATCCTATACATAAAACTCTAATATGCAAATTGACTTAACAGCGGAATGACCAGTGGAACAACCGGTCGCTATGACACGCACTGACCACCAGGGGGCAGACGTTCAATGCAGGAGCTGCCCCCTGGTGGTCAGTTCTGGTGAGTGCAGCGGCGGGGGCCTCTCCCGCCCCTGTCACAGGTGAACGGTAAGGAGAGAGGGGTCTTCAACTGTGAGAGCCTCGGACTGTGAGAGTGATGTCTGACTACCAGCTTAGACCCGATCCCCCTGGCAGGCGGACATTCCCTGAGGGGTCCTGGACTGCGAGAGGGCACAGGCTGGGCTGAGGGACCCCACCCCCATGAGTGCATGAATTTCATGCATCGGGCCTCTAGTTCCAACAATAAAATAGCATACAACATTTGGAATTTAGGTATGGAAAGGAAACCATAAGAAAGAGAAGAATTGAGAATAGGTTTGAAAATTGTTTAACAAACACAATAGGTAGCAATACTGTGGAATAAATTTTTCATTCATAAAAAGAACATACTCCAAAGCTGAGATGGATGGTTGGACCATTAATCAATTTAGGTTTGGTGAGGGTAGGGTTTACTCAAAAGGCTGGTGCTGTATTTACTTACAGCCCTGCTTACAGTACATGGGAACAGAGACCCAGCCAGGGGCTCTACCTGTGTGCAGAATAAGGCAGGTGATGCCATCTGGCCAGGGAACTCATGTGCAGTTATGCCTGATTTGGCTCCCCGAATAACACATCCTTTTTTGTTGTTAATCCTCACCTGAGGAGATATTTCCATTGATTTTCAGAGAAAGTGGAAAGGAGGAGAGAGAGAGAAACATTGATGTGAAAGAGACACATCGATTGGTTGCCTCCTGCTCATGCCCTGACCAGGGCCAGGGATTGAGTTTGCAATGTAGGCATGTGCTTTTGACTGGAATTGAACCCGGGACCTTTCGGACCCAGGGCTGACTCTCTACCTACTGAGTCAAACAGGCTAGCGCAGCACATTCATTTTGTCATCTTGCCTGGGCAGTAAAACGAATGTATAGTCCCACCTTCAGCTGATGATAGTAGTCCCCAGTCCTGCCTGACTAGGAAATCTGGCCAGACATTCCCGGCAACCGCAGAGTTCATTCTACAGCTGTGCTCGGGCAGGGCACCAAGCCAACAGTCCGAGCCAACTGTTCCCAGCCAGTGGCAACACCCGCTTCTCCACTTCAAAGCTCAGCAGTGACCGTGCCCTGAAATAGACCCCAACAGCAAGTTCCACCTGCCCAAAGATGCCACCAGCTGACCCATCTGGAACTCCAAGCTGAGCTCACTGGTGAAGGAATGTCTCCGCCAAAGCAAACCTGTAAAGCCTGGAAGAAGAGCCCACTTTTTCAAGAGAGCAGAAACCAACGTAAGGATTCGAGGGGAACACAACAATCAGATAAACATGACATCACCAAAGGAAACAAATAAAGCTCTAATAACAGACCCGAAAGAATTCAGAAAGATCCTCCTAAAAAAGTTTAGTGCATGGCAAGAGCACACATACAAACAAGACTAAGAAAACAATGCATTAACAAAATGAGACAAAGAATGTCTTTATATAATGATAAAAGGGTCAATCCATCAAGAAGTTCTAATAATTATAAATATTTACACACCCAACATTGGAGCGCCTTACTATATAAAGCAAATACTAATGGAACTAAAAGGGGGAAATAAACAGCAACACAATAACATTTGGGGACTTTACTATTACTCTCGACATGGATGGGTCATGAAGACTATCAATAAGAAAACAGTGGATTTGAACAACTCTATAAATCAAATGATCCTAACAGACATATACAGAACCCTCCACACAGCAATAGGATACATATGCTTCTTAAGAGCACATGGAACGTTTGCCAGGATAGATCATATTTTTGGCTAGAAAACAACTTTAGCAAATTTGAGGTGATAACAAGTACATTTTTTGGCCACAATGGTATGAAATTAGAAATCAATAGCAGGAGAAAAGCTGGAAAATTCACAAATACATGAAAACTAACGAACATTCTCCTGAATAACCAAAAAAGTCAAAGAAGAAATTAAAAGGGAAATAAGAACGTGCTTTGAAACAAAGGAAAATGAAAATACAATATGCCAAACTGTATGGGAGGAAGCAAAGCAGTTCTAAGAGGGAAATTTATAGCTATAAACATGTACATCAAGAAAACAGAAAGAGCCCTAGCCGGTTTGGCTCAGTGGATAGAGCGTTGGCCTGGGGAATGAAGGGTCCCAGGTTCAATTCTGGTCAGGGGCACATACCCAGGTTGTGGGCTCAATCCCCAGTAGGAGGTGTGCAGGAGGCAGCTGATCAATGATTCTCTCTCATCATTGATGTTTCCATCTCTCCCTTCCTCTCTGAAATCAATAAAAAAATATATTTTAAAAAAAGAAAACATGCCGAAACCGGTTTGGCTCAGTGGATAGAGCGTCGGCTTGCGGACTGAAAGGTCCCAGGTTCGATTCCGGTAAAGGGCATGTACCTGGGTTGCGGGCACATCCCCAGTAGGAGATGTGCAGGAGGCAGCTGATCGATGTTTCTCTCTCATCGATGTTTCTAACTCTCTATCTCTCTCCCTTCCTCTCTGTAAAAAATCAATAAAATATATTAAAAAAAGAAAAAAAAAGAAAACAGATCTCAAATAAACAATCTAACTTTAAATCTGAAGGAACTAGAAAAAGGACAAACTAAGCCTAAAGTTAGAAGAAGGGAGGAAAATAATAAAGATTAAAGCAATAAATGATCTAGAGAACTGGAAAACAATAGAAAATATTAACAAAACTAAGAGTTGATTCTTTAAAAAGATAAACAAAATCAACAAACCTTTAGCTAGACTAACCAAGGAAAAAAAGGAAGAGGAACCAATTGATAAAATTAGAAAAAAAGAGAACTCATTATAACTGATACCACAGGAATACAATGAATCATAAGAGATTATTATAAATAACTATATGCCAACAAACCGGGCAGCATGGATGTAACTGACAAATTCCTAGGAACAACCTACCAAGTCTGAATGAGGAAGAAACAGAAAATTTGAACAGACCAATAATGAATCAGGAAATTGAGTCAGTAATCAAAAATCTCCCAACAAAGAAAAGCCCAGGACCAGATGGTTTTACTGGCGAATACAGTGGGGCCTTGACTTACGAGTGTCCCGACTAAGAGTTTTTCTAGTTACAAGCCGTCTCTTGGCCGATTTTTTGCTTTGAGTTGCAAGCTAAAATTTGGGTTACAAGCCAGCTTCAGATACCCCACCGCTAGTTGGTGCAGCGAACATCACAGTGAACATGTCTCACTCGTTCACTGTTGATTTGACATACGAGTAATTTGAGTTATGAGCTCTGTCACAGAACGAATTAAACTCATAAGTCAAGGCCCCACTGTATTTAAGGAAGAATTAATGCCAATTATCAAACTTCCAAAAACAGAAAAAGAACACTTCTTAACTCATTACAGTGAGCCAGTGTTACCCTGATACCAAAGTTGGATAAATAGATTACATCAAAAGCCAATGCCAGGGTTACATCCTAGATGAATACTTAGGAATAGATTTGAACAAGGAGGTAAAAGATCTCTATGAAAACAGTAAGACACTGAAGAAAGAAATTGAAGAAGACAAATAAGTGGACAGCTATCCTGTGTTCATGGAAGAATTAATATTGTCAAAAGATCCATACTACCCAAAGCCATCTTTAATTTCAATGTAATCCCTGTCAAGTTTCCAATAACAGAAGAAAAAAAATCCTAAAATTCATATTGAATCAAAAAAGGCTCCCAATAGCCAAAGCCATCTTGAGAAAGATGAACAAAGTTGAAGCCATCACACTTCCTGATTTTAAACTATATTATAAAGCTATAGGAATCAAAAAATATGGTAATGAAACAACAACCAACACATAGACCAATGGAACAGAATTAGAAATAAACTCCTTGCATATACGATCAAGTAATATTTGACAAAAGGGCCACGAATACTCAGTGGAGAAAAGACAGTCTCTAATAAATGGTGCTGGGACTTTGGATATTTACATGCAAAAGAATAAAACTGGACCCCTATCTTACACTACTCCTAAAAAGTAGCTTGCAATCAATTAAAGACTTAAATGCAAGACTTGAAACCATTAAACTCCTAGAAGAAACCATAGGATAATAACTTCTTGACATGGGTCTTGGCAATGGTATTTTGGCTGTGATACCTAAACCACAAGCAAGAAAATAATAAAAAAAAAATACACAAGTGGTACCATATCAAATTAAAAAGCTTCTGCACAGCCCTGGATGATTTGGCTCAGTGGATAGAGTGTCAGCCTGCAGACTGAAGGGTCCCAGGTTCGATTCTGGTTCAATTCAGGTCAAGAACACATGCCCTGGTTGTGGGCTTGATCCCCAGTAGGGAGCATGCAGGAAGAGGTCAATCAATGATTCTCTTTCATCATTGATGTTTCCATGTCTCTCTCCCTCTCCCTTTTCTCTCTGAACTCTATATATATATATATATATATATATATATATATATATATATATATATATATTTTATTGCTTAAAGCATTACAAAGGGTATTACATATGTGTCCTTTTTTCCCCCCGCCCTTGACAATACCCCGGCTTCCCCTACCCCCCAGTGTCTTATGTCCATTGGTTATGCTCATATGCATGCATACAAGTCCTTCAGTTGATCTCTTACCCCCCTCCCTCCTGCCCCCCAACCCTGCCCGGCCTTCCCGCTGCAGTTTGACAATCTGTGTGAGGCAGCTCTGCCTCTGTATCTATTATTGTTCAAAAGTTTATAATGGTCTCTATTATCCATGAATGAGTGAGATCATGTGGTATTTTTCCTTCATTGACTGGCTTATTTCACTTAGCATAATGCTCTCCAGCTCCATCCATGCCGTTGCAAATGGTAAGAGTTCCTTCTTTTTTACAGCAGCATAGTATTCCATCGTGTAGATGTACCACAGTTTTCTAATCCATTCATCTACTGATGGGCACTTAGGCTGTTTCCAGATCTTAGCTATGGTGAATTGTGCTGCTATGAACATATAGGTGCATATATCCTTTCTGATTGGTGTTTCTGGTTTCTTGGGATATATTCCTAGAAGTGGGATCACAGGGTCAAATGGGAGTTTCATTTCCAGTTTTTTGAGGAAACTCCATACTGTCTTCCATAGTGGCTGCACCAGTCTGCATTCCCACCAGCAGTGCACAAGTGTTCCTTTTTCTCCACATCCTCTCCAGCACTTGTCGTTTGTTGATTTGTTGATGATAGCCAGTCTGACAGGTGTGAGATGGTACCTCATTGTTGTTTTGATTTGCATCTCTCGGATGATTAGTGACTTTGAGCATGTTTTCATATGTCTCTTGGCTTTCTGAATGTCCTCTTTTGAAAGGTGTCTATTTAGATCCTTTGCCCATTTTTTGATTGGATTGTTTATCTTCTTTTTGTTAAGTTGTATGAGTTCCCTATAAATTTTGGAGATAAGGCCCTTATCAGATATGACGTTGGCAAATATGTTTTCCCACGCAGTGGGTTTTCTTGTTTTGTTGATGGTTTCTTTTGCTGTGCAGAAGCTTTTTATTTTGATGTAGTCCCATTTGTTCATTTTCTCTTTAGTTTCAACTGCCCTAGGAGCTGTATCAGTGAAGAAATTGCTTCGGCATATGTCTGAGATTTTGTTGCCTTTGGATTCTTCTAGAATTTTTATGGTTTCCTGTCGTACATTTAAGTCCTTTATCCATTTTGAGTTTATTTTTGTGTATGGTGTAAGTTGGTGGTCTAGTTTCATTTTCTTGCATATATCTGTCCAATTTTCCCAACACCATTTATTGAAGAGACTGTCTTGGCTCCATTGTATGTTCTTGCCTCCTTTGTCAAATATTAATTGAGCATATTGGTTCGGGCTGATTTCTGGGGTCTCTATTCTATTCCATTGATCTATATGTCTGTTCTTGTGCCAGTATCAGGCAGTTTTGAGAACAGTGGCTTTGTAATACAGCTTGATATCTGGCATTGAGATCCCACCTACTTTGTTCTTTCTCAGGATTGCTGCAGCTATTCGGGGTCTTTTTTTATTCCAGATGAATTTTTGGAGAGTTCGTTCTAGATCTGTGAAGTATGCCGTTGGTATTTTAATGGGAAGTGCGTTGAATTTATAGATTGCTTTGGGTAGTATGGACATTTTAATGATGTTGATTCTACCAATCCATGAACACGGTATGTTCTTCCATCATCTCTTTTTTCAACATCCTGTAGTTTTCTGAGTAGAGGTCTTTTACCTCTTTAGTTAAGCTTATTCCTAGGTAGCTTAATTTTTTGGTGCGATGGTAAATGGGATTGTTTTATATCTCTCTTTCTGAAAGTTCACTATTGGTGTATAGGAATGCTCAGATTTCTTGGCATTAATTTTGTATCCTGCTACTTTGCAATTATGTATCAGTCTAGCAGTTTTTGACGG